>NC_041396.2:92450349-92750349 GCF_900747795.2 Erpetoichthys calabaricus | reverse complement strand
AGTGTGTTGCCACACCTAACACACAACAAACCACCCGAGTGCAGCCATGCAATAGCTGACACCTCAGCATCACATTGGAACAGTGTAAGGTTTTTGGTGGCTGGATGAAGATTAACATCATACCCAGGATGAAGCATCTGCAGGTTAAGGACTTCTTTAAAAAGAGGGAATAAAAAGCAACTTTTTAAAGTAAATAAGTGCTCAAAACACATCCAGTTACTACAGGATTATTTCACGCCAGAAGATCAGCCAACTACATTTAAGAACTGGCTCCATAGCACTTTGGAGAATTCATCTCCACATCTAAACTGACTAAATGAGCAGTTCTTGCATCTAAGTCAAGCTGAAATCAGTTCCTGTTGAACTACAGTTCTTATGATCCTGAAGAGGCACTCATAAGCAGGGAGAAAGATAAAATAATTAGATGATTGATTTCAAGTAAGTTACTTAATATTCCATCAGATCAACGAATGAATGACTGCAAATCCTCAATATCCCTCAACTACCAAGATGCAGTCAAGAGTTTACAGGTTACATCACAGAGTAAAAGAGAACCAAGAAGTGCTGCCATTTCATTTCACAACCACTCTCTGTGTGTGCGTCTATGTTGCTATTCAGACAGTTTTCAAAATAGATAAGAAAATGCAGGGATGACTGTATGCAGCCATACTACATGCACTTCAGAACTGGTAATCCACTTGAAGCTAAGCATGTTCTAGCCCTGCCAATGCTTAGGTGGGAGACCAACCAGGGAAAGCTTTTGTTGCTGCTGGAAGAGGTGTTGGAAAGGACAGCAGGGGACACTTAACCCTGTGGCCTGAATGTAGACCCCAATGCCCCAGTGCAGTAACAAGGGCACCGTGCTGTAAAAATTTTGCTGTCCTCTGGATGGGATGTAAAAATCAAGGTCTTGACTCTGGCACAAAATGGCTGCTACTGCATCATCCAAGTGGATGGTGCACATTACTGATAGGTGAAGAGACCAGTGATATTTTCATAACTAAAACGAGAACTGGAACTAAAAATATTGTTTTTCGTTTTACAAGAACGAGAACTGAAATTAAGGCAAACAGAGAAACTAAAACTAAATAAAAATTAGTGATATGTGAACAAACTAAAATGAGAACAAAAACCGAGTAAAAACGAAAAAAAAAAAAAAAAAACTGCAATAGCATTTTCATTCAATACGGTTTAGTCATGCAAGGCAGTTGATTGTAGGTCGTCCTGAGCATTCAGTCATGTTGCACCGTTCACTATTCGGTGATTTTGTAACTTGGGCTTACCATAGTCATATGGCACAATTTTGTAAAGGACCATCGTTTGTTTGTTGTGCACATTTGCCTAGTTGGGTTGAAGCAGTAAGCACGAGTGGTTGACGGTGGCAAGGTTTGCACAGATGTTTGCGGGTAGAAAGTAATGTGTGGAAATTACTGTGCAGATGATAATAAAAGCAAATGTAGCGTGCATGAAGAAGAAAAGAGTCTCGGAGTTTCAGTGCAGGGCCAGCTGGATCAGTAATTTGTGGAAATCCAGCACTTTTTCTGGCACTATGACTGCATTTCATACACATGCAATCTCACCTGTCATCAAGTAAAAAAAAAAAAAAAAAAAAAAATACATTTTGTCCACTGGTCTGTGCTACAAATTTGTTTTCTGTATAATTCTAATAATTTTGATCATTTTAGTAGTCAAAATGGCTGATTTGCGCATTTCCTGATCAAATATAGGGGATAAAACGCGAGGTGCGACGGAGCCTCACCTCGGGACTGCTCTCTCCCTCACACACTGGGTTGATGCATGCAATTGGCAGCTGACTGATGCATACTGTTGCTGTTTCTCGGTAAGTCGCCAATATAATGTTTGCACACACGTTTATTATACACCCTGACTTTCCACAGTCTGGCCAATACTTTTAATGAATGTATTTGACGTATCTAGTCTTGCTGATTGGACATACAACCACAGTGAAAAGGCACAAGGTGAGGCAGACAGTACCATGCCGCACTGAAAGGGGGCAGATGTAAGCCCAACAGGTGTTTGTTGCTGCTGGGCGCCAATAAGTTAGCGATATCAGAAGGTCAAATGCACTGCAGCGGCCCGTTTAGTTTTATATTTTATTTTGACTGACTGCCAAAATAGAAGATGAAGACTTTTAAAACTAAAGGAAAAAATAAGGAGGACTTTTACAAGAAAGTGACAGAGATTTCTGTGGAGAAGGATAGGCGCATGGACTTCATTTACAAATAAAGGTAAGACAGTTTTCAATTTTATAAAAAATGGGATCAGACTAAAAAAAAAAAAAAATTCAATATTTAATGAATAAATTTTGACCTTAAATAAAATATTCTTTTGTTTTTCTTGTTATCCTTTTGTTGAACAGTCTGTATTAAAATTGATCATCAGAATTAAAAGCTTTTAAAAACAACTAAATATTTCAAATAAGGTCAAAATTGAAATCCATTTTTTTTTGTACACCACTCTATACTTTCCAATTGAATTGAATGAGTATGAATTGTGAAATTGCAACTGCAAATTTAGAACACACATAGGATGCACAGCAAATACACTCTCTCCGCTAGAAATGTTCGTTCTTTGCCAAATATGTACCTTACCTATGTAAAGAAAGCTGATGAGATATGAAACATAACCAGTAGTCACTGTGCATGCTGCCACGTTTAATAGTGAATAAGCTACTCTTTTGGGTTCATATATTTGTAAATCTGACTCTGAGTCAGTGCCTCACCAGCCATGAACCTTGCTGCACGTCACTGCTTCAGTACTGGCAGCAGAAATCGTCAACATGCAGTGTGTGCTGGCGCCAGTGGCCAAGGACCTTGTCTGTGCACCTGCATTACAGGCATTCGTCAAGCGAATGTTTTCACTTTGTGGCTATCTGCGCAATGGACTTTGCTGCAACAAAGAAATCTCTCAAAATGTGTGCTTGTTTAAAGCTTAACAACAACGTGCTTGCACAGACTGGTTTCTTGGGTTGAAACATTTGATCTTGCCGACTATACTTCATAGGCCATTTAATCGGTTTGATCAATCATAGTCAAGCTGTGTTTAACAGCATTACGAACTGTGAGTGTATTTTGTTGACTGAAACATAACTTGCATTGAAATATGTGTAGGCCAGCATTTGTGGTTTTGCAACAGAAAACAAAAAACTAAAATTGTACTATTATGTAAAAAATCCAGAATAAAATAAAAACTAAAATTTTAAACACAGACCTAAATAAAAATTGTTCACTCCACTGAAAACTAGAATGAAATAATAAAAAAAAAATAATAATTTCATAAAATAAAAACGAAAACTACAATTAATATCAGAACTGAAACATCACTGGAAGAGACTTCTTATGAACTATGAGTACTCACTTGTGAGTAGTCAGAAAAACTATATAAATGTAAAAAAACTGTTATTACACAGGCTATATATATATATATATATATATATATATATATATATATATATATATATATACACACACACTGTATATATCCCGGCCTGTTCATGCCCGGCCGGGATGCCCAGGAGGACCGGAGGAGGGATTGTACCTCCCCCAGAACACGAGGGGGCAACCGCCCTGGTAGCTTTGTGGACCACGGGTACAGAGCTGGGAAGCTCAACCCTGCAAGGGCCCGTGGACACCGCCAGGGGGTGCCCCAATGCCTTGGGAGCCCTGGACCTCAGCACTTCTGCCACGCCTGGAAGTGCTGGGGGGAAGAGGAGCAGGGACACCCGGAGTCCTTCCGGTTGCGCAGCCGGCACTTCTGCCACACAGGGGAGCGTCGGGAAGCACCTGGAGCCCATCCGGGGGTGTATAAAAGGGGACGCCTCCCTCCATTCAATGGCAAGAGTCGGGTGGAAGTGGACGAAGCTCGGTGGAGAGGAGTGGAGGCAGACCAGAGAAAGTGAAGGCATTGTGTTGTGTGGCCAGGACTGAAGGGGTGATTGGTGCTGCGGCACTGGGTTTTGTGCACTTTAATTACTGTACATAATTGTAAATAAACATGGGTGTGGTAAAACCATCATGTCTACCTGTCTGTGTCCAGGCTGTTCCCCACAAATATCAATATATATATATTCTGTAGTGTCTAGGTCTGGCTATTTTCTATAGAACTATGTAATTTTTAAAATGCCAAAATAGTTTGAGTATACAATTTGTACTGAATAATGTTAGGGACCATTTCATTCAAAAATGTAATGCATTGCCTCCATTACTAAAGAAAGTGTATGTTAGTTCTTTAGGAGGCAATTAAAAATTCTGATTTAGAATAATGCAATGGACCTCAAGAATACAGTGATTATGAAAAGAGTATAAATTTAATTAGCACAAAATTATAGCTGTTTTAAACAGTATAAAAATTTGGTTGCGTTTATTAGATTTGGGAAAACTAATATTAAAAAGTTAATTGAATCACCACTTAAACATCCATCCATCTTTCCTAAAAAAACTTGCACAAGAGTTCATAGGCCAAGGTTTCTATTTTATACCATTAATTATTTTTCTGACCCCCATAACAGAAATAATTTTACATTTCTGGCACAGAGTAAGGTTATCGGTTAGGTTCAACACTACAGCATTAAAAGTTACGCTAAAAAAAATCCCCATCCCAACTCAAGCCAATTCTGCTCCAAACAAGTCCTCCAACCACTAACAGAAAAAAACCCAACATAGTACATTATATTTAAGAGAAAATGTCTCCCACTTACTTCCCAATAAAACTGAAGTTCTTAGGTGCTTTCTCTTTTTTTGACTATAAAAAGAGTGTGTGTGTTACATACACACACATTGTTTTACTATATATACAGTGCATCTGGAAAGTATTCACAGCGCATCACTTTTTCCAGATTTTGTTATGTTACAGCCTTTTTCCAAAATGGATTACAGTAATCCCTCCTTGATCACGGGGGTTGCGTTCCAGAACCCCCCGCGAAAGGTGAAAATCCGAGAAGTAGAAACCATATGTTTATATGGTTATTTTTATATTGTCATGCTTGGGTTACAGATTTGCACAGAAACACAGGAGGTTGTAGGGAGACAGGAACTTTATTCAAACACTGCAAACAAACATTTGTCTCTTTTTCAAAAGTTTAAGATGTGCTCCACGACAAGACAGAGATGACAGTTCCGTCTCACAATTAAAAGAATGCAAACATATCTTCCTCTTCAAAGGAGTGCGCCTCAGGAGCAGAGAATGTCAGAGAGAGAGAGAAAAGCAAACAATCAAAAATCAATAGGGTTGTTTGGCTTTTAAGAATTTGAATCACTGCCAGACAAAGCAGCTGCAAGGAAGGGAGCAATGTGAAGGTAGTCTTTCAGCATTTTTTAGAGGAGCGTCTGTATCCTCTAGGCCAGTGTGTGAACAGCCCCTCTGCTCACACCCCCTCCGTCAGGAGCAGAGAATGTCAGAGAATGTCAGAGAGAGAGAGAGAGAGAGAGAGAGAGAGAGAGAGAGAGAAGCAAACAATCAAAAATCAATACGTGCTGTTTGATCTTTTAAGTATGCGAAGCACCATGCGGGAAGCATATCGCTTGACAAAGCAGCCACATGTAAGCCAAGCAAGGAAGGGAGCAATGTGAAGGTAATCTTTCAGCGTTTTTTGAGGAGCGTCCGTATCGTCTAGGTGTGCAAACAGCCCCCCTGCTCAATCCCCCTACGTCAGGATCAGAGAAAGTCAGCGCAAGAGAAAACTAAGCTGGATAGCTTCTCAGCCATCTGCCAATAGCGTCCCTTGTATGAAATCAACTGGGCAAACCAACTGAGGAAGCATGTACCAGAAATTAAAAGACCCATTGTCCGCAGAAATCCGCGAACCAGCAAAAAAATCCGCGATATATATTTAAATATGCTTACATATAAAATCCGAGATAGGGTGAAGCCGCGAAAGTCGAAGCGCGATATAGCGAGGGATTACTGTAAATTCGTTTTTTTCCTCAGAATTCTACACACAACACCCCATAATTACAACGTGAAAAAGAGTTTACTTGAGGTTTTTGCAAATTTATTAAAAATAAAAAAATTGAGAAAGCACATGTACATAAGTATTCACAGCTTTTGCAATGAAGCTCAAAATTGAGCTCAGGTGCATCCTGTTTCCCCTGATCATCCTTGAGATGTTTCTGCAGCTTAATTGGAGTCCACCTGTGGTAAATTCAGTTGATTGGACATGATTTGAAAGGCACACACCTGTCTATATAAGGTCCCACAGTTGACAGTTCATGTCAGAGCACAAACCAAGCATGAAGTCAAAGGAATTGTCTACAGACCTCCGGGACAGGATTGTCTCAAGGCACAAATCTGGGGAAGGTTACAGAAAAATGTATGTTGCTTTGAAGGTCCCAATGAGCACAGTGGCCTCCTTCATCCATAAGTGGAAGAAGTTCGAAACCACCAGGACTCTTCCTAGAGCTGGCCGGCCATCTAAACTGAGCGATCGGGGGAGAAGGGCCTTAGTCAGGGAGGTGACTAAGAACTTGATAGTCACTCTGTCAGAGTTCCAGAGGTCCTCTGTGGAGAGAGGAGAACCTTCCAGAAGGACAACCATCTCTACAGCAATCCACCAATCAGGCCTGTATGGTAGAGTGGCCAGACGGAAGCCACTCCTTAGTAAAAGGCACATGGCAGCCCGCCTGGAGTTTGCCAAAAGGCACCTGAAGGACTCTCAGCCCATGAGAAAGAAAATTCTCTGGTCTGATGAGACAAAGATTGAACTCTTTGGTGTAAATGCAAGGGGTCACGTTTGGAGGAAACCAGGCACCGCTCATCACCAGGCCAATACCATCCCTACAGTGAAGCATGGTGCTGGCAGAATCATGCTGTGTGGATGATTTTCAGTGGCAGGAACTGGGAGACTAGTCAAGATAAAGGGAAAGATGACTGCAGCAATGTACAGAGACATCCTGGATGAAAACCTGCTCCAGAGCGTTCTTGACCTCAGACTGGGGCGACGGTTCATCTTTCAGCAGGACAACGACCCTAAGCACACAGCCAAGATATCAAAGGAGTGGCTTCAGGACAACTCTGTGAATGTCCTTGAGTGGCCCAGCCAGAGCCCAGACTTGAATCCGATTGAACATCTCTGGAGAGATCTTAAAATGGCTGTGCACCGACGCTTCCCATCCAACTTGATGGAGCTTGAGAGGTGCTGCAAAGAGGAATGGGCGAAACTGGCCAAGGATAGGTGTGCCAAGCTTGTGGCATCATATTCAAAAAGACTTGAGGCAGTAATTGCTGCCAAAGGTGCATCGACAAAGTATTGAGCAAAGGCTGTGAATACTTATGAACATGTGATTTCTCAGTTTTTTAATTTTTAATAAATTTGCAAAAACCTCAAGTAAACTTTTTTCACGTTGTCATTATGGGGTGTTGTGTGCAGAATTCTGAGGAAAAAAATGAATTTAATCCATTTTGGAATAAGGCTGTAACATAACAAAATGTGTAAAAAGTGATGCGCTATGAATACTTTCTGGATGCACTATATATTATTTTTATATATATATATATATATATATATATATATATATATATATATATATATATATATATATATATATACACACACACACACACAGGGTGAGGAACATAAGTATTTGAACACCCTGCGATTTTGCAAGTTCTCCCACTTAGAAATCATGGAGGGGTCTGAAATTCACATTGTAGGTGCATTCCCACTGTGAGAGACAGAATGTAAAAAAAAAATTCAGGAAATCACATTGTATGATTTGTATAGAATTTATTTGTATTGCACTGCTGCACGTAAGTATTTGAACACCTGGCAATCAGCAAGAATTCTGGCTCTCAAAGACCTGTTACTCTGCCTTTAAGAAGTCCACCTCTACTCCACTTAGTAATCTTAATTAGTAGCACCTGTCTGAGTTCTTTAAAGACACCTGTCCACCCCACAGTCAGTCAGACTCCAACTACTACCATGGGCAAGACCACAGAACTGTCAAAAGACACCAGAGATAAAATTGTGGACCTCCACAAGGCTGGAAAGGGCTACGGGGCAATTGCCAAGCAGCTTGGTGAAAATAGATCAACTGTTGGAGCAATTGTCAGAAAATGGAAAAGGCTAAAGACGACTGTCGGGCTCCCTCGGACTGGGGCTCCATGCAAGATCTCACCTCGTGGGGTATCACAGATGATAAAGGTGAGGAATCGGCCCAGAATTACACGGGAGGAGCTGGTCAATGACGAAGAGAGCTGGAACCACAGTTTCAAAGGTCACTGTCGGTAGAACACTATGCCGTCATGGTTTCAAATCACGCATTGCACGGAAGGTTCCCTTCAAGTCATCACATATCCAGGCCCGTCTGAAGTTTGCCAATGACCATCTGGATGATCCAGAGGAGGCATGGGAGAAAGTCATGTGATCAGATGAGACCAAAATAGAACTTTTTGGTCTAAACTTCACTCGCCATGTTTGGAGGAAAAAGAAGGAGGAGTTGCATCCCAAGAACACCATCCCTACTGTGAAGCATGGGGGTGGAAACATCATGCTTTGGGGGTGCTTTTCTGCGAAGGGAACAGGACGACTGCACTGTATTAAGAAGAGGATGAATGGGGCCATGTATTGTGAGATTTTGAGCAACAACCTCCTTCCCTCAGTCAGAGCACTGAAGATGGGTCGTGGCTGGGTCTTCCAACATGACAATGACCAGAAGCACACAGCCAGGATAACCAAGGAGTGGCTCCGTAAGAAGCATATCAAGGTTCTGGAGTGGCCTAGCCAGTCTCCAGACCTAAATCCAATCGAAAATCTTTGGAGGGAGCTGAAACTCCGTGTTGCTCAGTGCCAGCCCCGGAACCTGATAGATCTAGAAGAGATTTGTGTGGAGGAGTGGGCCAAAATCCCTGTTGCTGTGTGTGCAAACCTGGTCAAGAACTACGGGAAACGTTTGACCTCTGTAATTGCAAACAAAGGCTTCTGTACCAAATATTAACACTGATTTTCTCAGGTGTTCAAATACTTATGTGCAGCAGTGCAATACAAATAAATTCTGTACAAATCATAAATGATTTCCTGAATTTTTTTTTTTACATTCTGTCTCTCACAGTGGGAATGCACCTAACAATGTGAATTTCAAACCCCTCCATGATTTCTAAGTGGGAGAACTTGCAAAATCGCAGGGTGTTCAAATACTTATGTTCCTCATTGTATATATTAATTAGTGTGGATTTTTTTAAATGACATGTGGTGGACTAAGTTACTTTGTACACAAAACAGCAAATGGGGACAATATTACACACCAGATTTTGCATTGTGTACCAATTTTCTGACAACACTGAGTGTTTGAAAATAGATCAGTGTGCAACTATGGTCCAATAGACTCAAGAATTCTCTTTTCCCTCAAATTGATCTGAACTCTACTTATGCCAAATTAATTCAAATTCAAGCGCAGATGCTGCTATCTCAGCTGCTAAATGCATCAGCTTTAATAAAATTATATATACACACATTAAATATCTTTAATACTTACTCCCAATGACCCATTAAAATAGAATAAGAAAATTTAAATAACCTTCAAAGTGCCTTTAAAATTGGAATGTAGCATAGTTAACTGCATATTAAAAAGTACACAAAATAAGGCTATAATCCATGTGACACAAATAATCCAAGCTAAATGTTGCAAATGAATTACACCCCAGTTGATTGGTGGAGAGGGCATAACAAAGTAGTAACACAAATGAAGCTATTCTCAGAGCACACAAAATTCACTTTAGTACCAGCAGCATAAAACAAGCAGTTCTGTCCATGCCAGGGCATTGCACCAAGAATATTATTAATTAAAAAAAAAAAAATTTTTTTAAAAATGTACATTAGAGATGAGGAGTTTACTTTCATACAGCTTGAATTGAACCTCACATAACTTATTTTCCTTTTCTATTTAGGTCTGGTCAGAAAAAGATGAACAAAGGCCCTTGAGACAATTTCTTTGTGAGGTCGCCACTGAGATTAGGTGAATGCTGAAAAATGTTATTTGATAGTTGTTTTAAAGTTGTAGCTGAGAATTTCAGGTGAAAACATTCATAACATATAAGCTATACTACATTAAAGGTTTAATTACAAATTAAACATAAGTTATGACACATACAAACAAAGCACACAGAGGTAAAGGAGAATGTGAGGTTTTGAAATACAGCATACTGTACTAGGAAATTACCAAATACCTTTGAAATTGGGAAGAGAGACTTCTAGAAAATGTAAGGGATATTAAAAGAGCAGAATTAGCATGTAAACATATTGCTGTTACCAAATACCTTCAAAATTGATAAGAGAGACTTCTAGAAAATGTAAGGGAGCAGAATTAGCATGTAAACATATTGCTGAAAGCTGTAGATAAAATGCTTCAGTTGATGTTAAAAAAGGATTGCCTGCACCCCAAAAACAAAAAATCTAATGTATACTCTAATCAGTCATAAAAAGATTATAGAAGCAGTGAAAATCATCTGGCAGATAATGAAAGATTTGGAACAATGAGACATTTAACATTCATCTGATTTGGAAGTCTTCTTTCAAATTAGTCCAAAAAAAACTGGTATTAATAGTAATTTCTATTTCAAGAGTCATCTAGTGTAATGGGATGAAAAAAAATCTGTACTTTCAGTAACTTAAAGCATGACAGAAACACAGCATAACATTGATACATTTTATTATTTTTTTAAAGAAATTTAAAAATAAGCAGAACATCTGGATTAAAAGGGAAAAAAACACTCCCAACCACACACATTTTCAGACATTTTTGAAATGGGGGAATTACCTATTTAAAAAAAAAAAAAAATACAAAACAAAAAATAAAAACAAGGCGGCTCAAGGGATTGAACGTTGCATTTAGCATTTTTGACTCCAGGATGATAGAAACATTAAGGCCCAACACAAACATATGGGAGTCACACATTCTCGGGCATGACCCATGAGAAACCTAACCACAGACCGCTGCACATAAAACGGCAACAAAGTTCATACAGTTGGCTTGAAAACAAAGAGGCTGATATAGAGACACAGGTAAAACCAGCAGCAGCTCAACAGAATAGCTCTATTACAAGCCGCATTAAGTCATTTACGCAGTTTCTCAATTCAATGCGCCTGCTGCTTTTATTTTCTTAAGCAACAACTATATTAATAAAAAAATAATTATAAATGATTAGCAGACCAATTGAGACCCAGACTTACACAAGGACCATGTTTTATTTATTCAGTACACACAGGCTTGTAGATATGGTCTACCTAGTTTTAAAATAAAATCACAATGCACTGAAAATCATTCAGATGCAAATTGTGTTTTCTCAAATATCAACCCTTTGTTTACCATCCTCTGAATTAAAACACACATATAACAAACTCATGTGTTTTAAAATACAAATCACAAGTACAGTGTCATCTTTAGTTCATTGAAGAATAAAGCTTTTTTTGTTTAATCTTATTACCCCTTTCCCCTTGTCCAGTAACCTGAGGTTTTCTTCTGCAGACACAGAAATGAGCAGAGTTATAAAGCAGTGCTTTATGAATCTCAGTAATAAGACATATTAAGCATATGTGCTGACAGAAAATGCTATATCAGATCTTTAATGTCAAAGTCAAGTTTACGACTATAAAAATGGTCTTAGCACTTTAAGATACGCATGAGATTTAGCTGCAACTGAACAGTGCAAAGAGATCCTAAGAGATGAAAGAGCCAAGAAAACTCAAGCCTGGTATGGGGAAGTGGGTGACTAAGGCCTGTCTGTACAAAAAAAAAAAAAATGGGTCCTTGAATGTATCCTTGCATAAAAAATAAAGTCCAATCCCTTGGGCCAGACAGACACTGAAAACCAAAATTTCTAACTCTACACAAAGTAATAATAAAAAAGCCATGTCAAGCCCCCTGCTTAGTCTTCCCCAGACTGAGGTTCCTCTTCTGAAACATCTTCATCATCATCTGCTGTGTTACCAGTCTTCTTTTGTGGAACCACATCTTTTTTCTGCTGCACCTGCTCCTCCTCCTCTTCCTCCTCTTCTTCCCGAGGGCTCTCAGGTTCATCTTCCTCCTCTTCCTCTTTCTGGGAGATTGAAGCTTTTGCTGCAGCTGGTCGGCCTTTGCCCTTGCTTTTGATGGGGCTTGGAGTCACTTTAGGAGAAAATATTTTATCACATAATTTAAAGGAAAATATGCTTAACATCAGAAAAGCATTCAGAAGATGATTATTTATTTGCTCCAAGGTAAATTCATTGCACTGCTTAAACCTCCTTGTATCATATTATTACTTGTAAAAAAGCTACTTTAAAAGGTACAACCCTAAACAAACAGTCTGACTACATATGTGATTTTAAATTAAGGCAAAAGCCAAACTCTGTAACCTGTGTGTCCAAAGCTTGTCATATCTAAATTACAGGGATCACTTATTTTCTCCTACTAGTACATAGCATGCAAATATTAGAGTGGCAGTTTTAAACAGAAATTATCCTTGTCACAACTCACCTGTAGCCTTTAGTCTTGGCTTTGGTGACTTTTTCTCTGGTTTGCTTTTCTTAATCACTTTCTTACTCTTCTTCCGTGAGCTTCCATAATCACTGTCGTCATCATCATCTACCATGAAATCCTCATCACTGCCAGATTCCTCTATTTAAAAAAAAAAAATGCTATCAGGTGCTGAAACCACCATTGTGCCTCTAAACCTCTTGGTTCTGTAGACAGAGAAGAAATTAACTGAAATTCAGTTTTATATATCCATTCCTTACATGGATTTTAATAAAATTGTATGTAATCAACTATAAAATTCTGGAGCCTGTTTTAGCCCATCTATGAAGCAAATTAGGCTCATCCATGCTGAATGCCTAAAACCAGACTCCTGATTGAGTAAGATTGAGAAGTTGGAGTTTATACGAGTTGTACGTTGAAGTATCATTGCTAGTCCAGCATTGAAACCTTTTAAAATGGGAAAAGATAATACATTAACACATTAGTGTTACTAATAGTATGGTATGTAGTTTTCAGGTTTTGATGATGAAAGATGATAATGATTTTTGAGTTTACTGCAAAACTAACTGGGTGAAGCAATAACAACAAGTTTTTTATATCTGCTTCTTCTCCATAAAGATTCCTTTTCCAGACTAAAAACCAATTCAATGTCTACCTTCTTCCTCCCTTGTAATTCAAAAGTCCACACAACATTTTCTGTTTACGTTTTAAATTTTAGGGAGACATTTCACTGTGCAAAAAAAACAAAGTCTTTATCCCACTAGCAACCTGCATTATCCCATCTTGAAGGATACCACTAGGGATACCTTTGTCCTGCCCTTAGCAGCTTAGTGTATTCAGAAAATGTTCAGACCCCTTCGCCTTTGTCACATTTTGTTATGTTGCAGTCTAATGTTAAAATTATTTTAATTCCATTCCCCCCCCCCCCCCCAACATCAAGCAACACTCAATATCTAAGAATTAGACATTTTTAAATATAAATTTTAAATTTACAATTTTGGTTTTATTACTAAAACAAACTGACAAACAGAGATATATTGATACAATATTCAGACCATTTACTTAAGTACTTTTGCTGCATTCCATTTACCTCAGAAGTCGAATATCTGAGGTGGGAATTATGTCACACCCAAGCTGATCGTGTTCCTGTAATACATTCAGAAAACCAACATGGACACATACAGGAAAACCTTTGTTGTGCTTGCTCCATCAGAAAATATGGAAATTGATACCACATTATACCATATTGTGCATAACCAAACACTGTAGCAGCATGTTCACAGATAGAAGCTGGATAGTAATGAGTGTACAACTGATTTAATGAGACACAAACAGAAAGAAGTACTAATAAACAGTATAATACAATACAGCTCTCAATAAAGCTTGCAGAGTATGTCGCCATTTTGGATTGACATCATAAATCTCTAAAATCAGAACAGCCCTGAGTTTCCAGGTTGGAAATACATATTAAGGTGGTGTTCCAGTTAAATTCCAACTTCCCACTTCAAATGGAATGCAGCATTACTTGAAGCACTTTTGGCAATGTTCAGCCCCTGGAGTCTTTGAGGGTATGACGTGACAAGCTATACATGCCTGGATTTGGAGATTTTCTACCATTGTTCTCTGTAAATCGTTTCAAGCTCTGTCAGGCTGCATGAAGTCCGTTGGTGAACAGCTGTTGTTAAGTATCTATAGAGATGTTCAATTGGATTGAACTCTGGGCTCTGGATGGACAATTCAAGGACATTCAGAGTTGTCCCTAAGTCACTCCAGTGTTGTGTTTGCTGTGAGCGCAAGGTTATAAGGTGAACCTTCGGCCAAACCTGTGATCCAGAGTGCTATGGAGCACCATTTTATTAAGGATTTCTCTGTACTTTGCAACATTCAGCTTTCCCTTGACCCTGTCTAGTGTCCCAGTGTCTGCTAGAGTTCAGTTCAGACCAGAGAAACTTGTTTCTCACAATCTAAGTGTCTTTCAGGTGCCTTCTGAAAACTTCAAGCAGGCTGTCATGTGTCTTTTACTAAGAAGAGGCTTACATCTTGTGACCTTGTAATTAAACTTTGATTAATGGAGCACTGTAGTGATGGTGGTTGTTATGGAAGTTTCCACCATCTCCATACAGCTTCTCTGGAGTTCTACCAGTGACCCAAAGGTTCTTGGTCACCTCTCTTATCATGATCCTTTTCCCATGATTACTCAGTTAGTATAGCCAGCCAGCTCTATAGTTAGAGTTGTGGTTGCTCCTAACTTCGCCCATTTAGGAATTATTGAGGCCACTTTGCTCTTCTAAGCCACAGAACATTTTTGTAGCCTTCACCAGACATGTGCTTCAACACATCCAGTCTTCTAAGCTCTGCAGCCAATTTCTTCAACCTCATGGCTTGATTTTTGCTCAAATACACATTGCCAACTGTGAAACATCATATAGACAGTTGTGTGCCTTTTTAATCATGTCCAATCAACTGAATTTACAACAGGTAGATTCAAAACAAGGTGTAGAAACATCCATGATGATAAACAAAACAAGTGTCACAACAAGGACCTGAATACTAGTGTCAATCTTATTTTTCACATTTTATATAGTTAATAAATTTCCAAAAATTTCTAAAATCCTAGTTTTGATTTGTCATTCTGATGTAGATTTTTTCCCCACATCAAACACTCAATACATGATTTTGCCATAAGGCTGCAATATAAGAAAATGTTATATAAAGTGAAGGGGTCTGAATAGTTGCACAATTCACTATATAAAAGAAAATGAGTAAACAATTAACAATTTACAAACTAATTTAACTGTTACTTTAAAAACACTTCCCCAAAGAGCACTGAATAAAACATCTAAGATGACTACCTGACAATATGATTAGTCTACTGGCATCAAGATCAAATAATAAATTATAGCTACATCAACTAAGAATTTTTCTGGCTTAAATAAATAAGGTAATAGGTACAATTTCTAAATGCCTAGGAACGTGCAAATATAAAGCGGGTTTCTTTCTTTTTAAATTATCTTCCTTTCCAGTCATTCTGGTGTGTGTTCAGACAATAGTGTTGTGTATATATATTTTCTTATATGTTTATGTATTATTTATTTAGAGAGAATTATAAATTAAAATGTAACATTAAAATGTACAGTATGGCATAATAAATTAAAATGTTTAAATTTCCACAGAAATCCTTATCCTTAACCCCCAAATGCTGGCAATAATGTGTCAACTTGTGCACTCGTGATTTTTTTTTTTACCTTTCTAGCATCTTTAATGCCATCCAGCCTCTCTTATTGAGGGACAAGTTGTGCGAGGTGCAAGCTGACACTGCCCCGATTTCCTGGATTTGAGGCTATCTGACTAACGGGCCACAGTACGTGAGATTAGGGAACTGTACGTCGGAGAGAGCAATTAGCAGTACAGGTGCTCCACAAGGGACTGTGCTTGATCTGATCTATTTCACACCTCGAGTTTCAAGTATGATTCCAAGACGCGTCACCTTCAAAAGTTCTCAGATGACTCTGACATTGTTGGATGCATTAGTGATGGGAAGGAAGAACAACACAGAAGCACGGTAAGTAGCTTGGTGGAGTGGTACCATCACCACCATCTCCAACTAAACCCCAAGAAAATTTTGTTTTGGAGTTTGTGAGCAGAATGAGGACATTTTATATAAGAATTGCCACAGACAACTATTTAATGAGGAGGCTGAGGTCATTCGATGTGAGAAGCCTGCTGCTGAGGACTTCCTGTAACTCTGTGGTAATGAGTACCACCATTTAGGCTGTAGTGTGTTAGGGCAGCAGCATCACAACCAAAGATACTAACAGACAGAACAAGATCATCAGAAAGGCCAGTTCAGTCCTGGGGGTGAAACTGGATACTGTGGAGGTGACAGTTGAGAGGAGGATGCTGGCAAAGGTGTCATTATGTATGAAGATCTTCTCCCATCCACTCCATAAATTGCTGCGGGGCCAATACAGTGCAATGAGTAGCAGATTGCTCCTCCCCTGCTGCAGGAGGGAACATTTTGCAGGTCTTTTCTTCCTGCTGATATCAGACTATACAACTCTGAGGTTTAATTTACGTATCCTTATTGGATTTCATGAATTACATGTATGACATAAAAGACTGTAATCACGGGTACTTTATCCATCACTAGACACTTTATCTGTGGTTACTGGTCATTCTATGTATCACATTTATTTACATATAATACTGTGATAATGCACTGTATTTATTACTGTGGATTGGTCATACACTACTATTTTTGGTATTTTATAGTTCTTACTCATCTTATCCATTTCATCTTATATACTGTATTAGATCTTTGAGTTATTTTATCTATATATACTTGTTACAGCGCTGCTGTAACACCTAAATTTCCCTTCGGGAATTAAAGTGTTCTCATCTCTTCTATTTGCAGAAGGTATAGCCAAGGCTTGGTTATTATTTAAATTGGAAACCTTCCCTTTTGGTTTCCAGTTTGATATTTCTTTAGACTGTGATCTTTCATATGCATCGGTATAATTCACAGATGTGTGTGATGCAGTCAGGATCTTTGGACTATGCTTTTGATTTAAAATTCTATAATTTTCTCATCTTCACTGATTTGTCATAACCTCAGTGTAGCAACTGAAATAATGATATTGCAAACTCATGCAGTCGAAAATGCACTCACTGTACATAGTTAACAGGTGGGGACCGACTGTATTAGGGTGAGGAGCTCACTAATATGGGTGAAATGTCAAATAAAACCATTGCTTCTTCAGACCAAATATAGCCAGTAGAGGTGGCTTAACACAGACTGGGTGCCTCTTTTATTGGTATACCCTGCAGGACCCACTGAAAGACTCAAGAGCAGGTAAAAGATTACAGAGACTGCTGCTCAGAACAGGATAACCTGAAATGTCTAGTACATCTTGGTGCCAACTCTGATCACCACCAATATAAGCATATGAAAACACTCCTCGTCATTAGCTGCGGTTCTTTGTCTTTAAACTAAATAGCTGCTAAACATTTTTAATACAAAGAAACACTTTATTTCTACCTAACCCATCCATAATTCAATGCATATCTTAAGTTAATAAAGGTTTAAACTGAGGATGTGCCTTTCCATAGATTAAGTATACAGTCATGCTTCTTCCACTTGCCTAGGACAGAGAAGATCATTTGCAGACTATGTAGTAAATAACATGAACAGCAGACAGAAAGTGGCCTGCTCCAAACTTTAAAGAGAGCATACAACAGGATTTCCAAATTGCAGTTTTTTTTTAATTCAAATTTCAGTGACCTACCAATCCTTTGTTCAAAGGAAAGTGAACAGTACATAAGACGCTAACACAAACTATTACACTGCTAATGAGATACTGTGTCTACCTCAATCTACAAAAATGCGTTGGCTTTGAGAACACTATTAAACTGTACTACTTCAGAACTGTTGAAGTTTCTCCCTTTAAAAGGGGCTTAGGAAAAATGCTGCTAGCTAGTGTATTTTACTTGCCCTCACCCACAAACAACTTACTATCTAAAAATTGCTGCTGCTCCTCCTCTTCATTCTCCTCATCCTCACTGCCACCGTCACCAAGAAGCATCTCTCTCTGTTTCGAAACAGCCTTAGAGGCTGCTTGCCTCTGCTGTCGCACTTTCTTACTAGCCTCCTTCTCATCATCACTATCATCTGCAAAACACAGATTAAGAAGCAATGTAAACTTTGAAAAAGACTAGCAAATTATAGTTAAAACTCAAACAATATGCAGTTCTAAAGCAACAAACTTTGCAAGCACTTCAGTTGCTAGTCAATACTTGGACTTTTTTTTTTTATTACACTTCTGATTAAAATGTCTAACCACAAGATCGCAGAAAGACATTCTCAGTCACATTTACCTCAAAATGTGCATTGAAAACCTTGATCAATATGCTGAATCCAAATCATTTTGCATAAATAATTACTATTAGGAATAACCTAACTACTGCATCTACAACTGATAATCATTTTCTAGTATCTATGACATGGTATTTAATGAAATTCTCATGTGTGTGCAGGAGCATATTGATGAATGCAAACTGAAGTAACTGCAAAAATATGCCTCATGATTAGGAATATGCTGAAAATTATATTCAAAATCTTGATTCAACTATATACAAATGAAGTCACAGTAGACACATACAGCATAAACGAAAGACCCGAGTGTGTGTATGGAGCAGTGCAGTCTGCTCATGCTCAACCACAGCCACCAGATGGCACATGCATGCACTTTTAATTTTTTTTCAGCGCTTGCATGCATCTCATTTCCCACTACGAAAGATGCATGTGTGTGTGTGTGGAGTCTGCTCTGCTCACGCTCAACCATAGTCACAGGAGTTGGTGTGAAGTCTACAGAAGATGTAGAAACTTGTGTAAGTGTCACTTGCACTTGGTGAAATGGCACACGCATGCACTTAACATGCAGCTTTGGGGTACATGCACGCTGCACGTACAAACAACAAGCTACCATACATTTGCTTGAGACAGGTTCCAGCCTGTCCCACTCAATTTGTGCCACAGCTGCACTTGACTACACGTCTGTCTTTGACAAGCTATGACCTGTCCTAGCCCACTTAGCTGACGCCTCTGCTAATTTATCAATATAGTAAAACTGCTAGGGAGTCTTTGGGTTGTTTTTTTGTCCTGAAGATCACAGGCAGATAGTTTGCTTATAAGCAAAAGATCAGAGAATAGGAAGACGTATTAATACAAAAATACTCAAAAATAAGTTATTCTAAACACACAAGAGGCAAATGATAAAACATAATGAACAAACTTAAAACAACAGGTTTTTTTTTTTTATTACAAAATTATAATTGGAAAGAAAATAATGTAGCGTTTTATTGAAGGTACACCTTCCTCATTTTCTTGGTCTCAGAAAGCAGCAAGGTGTAAAATGTGTCAAAGAATCTTATTTAGAAAGGACTTTAAAAATACATCCATCACAAGAAAAAGCTTACACTAAGCACATTAAAGCTGTTTATTTTGTAAGGAGTGTATCTTGAATATTTTTGGGGACCAGTAGGTGGAACATGCACTATTTGGCAGCTAATAAACTACTGACATTTTGCCTTATAGGAACTGCATTTGTTTCAGTGTTTTGACTGAACTCTACTCAGAAGTGGAATCTGTACAAAATCTTCTTAATACAGACCGACTCTGTATTCTGAATTACACAAGATAATATTATGTATAAACCTTATATTTCAGCATACCTAGAGGGAATTTCACTAAGACCAGACTGAGTATGTATGTCCTTTCCAATGGCTTCTTCACCAGGCATTTGTTGGGGGGAAAAGTCTGAGGTGACACTTTAAATGTCACAAACAAGCGTTCTGCCCCCAACAGCATAGCACACTCATCAGAGTATATTACTGAGATTGATTTTTTTTTTTTAACTTTGCATTTTCAGTGCATTTTATTATACCCCATTCAATTTCTAATTTTCCTTATTAGTAACGTGTCTAATTTTTTTTCAATGTCATTAAGAAAGATGTATATTTTTTATGTTATCAAGTACTACGAACATGAAAATCTTGGGCATTATGGTACATCATTAAAGCAAACTATGTACAGCACTTTGTTTATATTTTATTTACAAGGAAGCACCTGCTGAAAGAAAGACTATTATAAACCTATTCTCATCAAAATGAAAAAAGAATACAGTGGAATCTCGGTTCACAAACGTCTCGGTACGCGTACAAATCGGTTTACGACCAAAAAGTTCGCCGAACTTTTGCCTCGGTTCACGACCACCCACTTGGTATACGAACAAGCCAGTTTCCCTTTCGGTTTGTACATGTTCAGTCTCTCCCTGTGCATTTCCTGTGCACTGAGCAAGAGAGAGAGACACACACAGGCAGCAGGAGAGAGAGACAGACGTACACACACAGGCAGCGAGAGAGAGAGAGAGAGAGAGAGAGAGAGAGAGAGAGAGAGAGAGAGGGGGCTGGACGCATAAGGTAGGAAGGCAGTTAAAGAATGCACTGGGCTTGATTTTGTTTTCACTTCTGTTTACAGCGATTGGTTCGTAGCGTGCATTGTTGCAATGTTACTTTTCTTGGTGGTTTATTAAATTACGGATTTTTTCAAATGTTCATTTTTTTCCCCGTGCTTAAAACTCATTAAAAAAAGTGTTTTTAGCCAGCGGTTGGTAGCGCTATAGTGCGAACTATTGCAGTGTTAGTTTTCTCTGTTGTTCAAGGTTTCCTCAGTGCTATTCAATGTTTTTACATTTAGTTTACTATTACGATGTGCATTCTATGGTTTAACTATATTTGTGCTTAAAAACTTAAAAAATATATATATTTACATACAGTTCGTATGGTCTGGAACGGATTAATTGTATTTACATATGATCCTATGAGGGAAATTGCTTCGGTTCACGACCAAATCGGTTTACGACCAGAGTTTTGGAACGAATTATGGTCGTGAACCGAGGTTCCACTGTACATGGTCCATAACCTTTTGTTAAGGCTGATCTCTGAAACCAATGAAGTGAAAACTCTGATCGATCCCATAGTAATAAAAACCAAACTGGCAGTGCAGTTACAAAAAAGCTAGCAACAAACAAAGATTTGTATGCATTTTAACAGTACACACAATTCCTGGAATTTAAAATGATATGAATAACAGTTTGCCTTCAACAAATAAAATCTACTTAGATGCAGAGGTCAGGATGAAACTTAGCTAAAAAGATGCCAGTGTCCAAAGTTTTCAAAAAAGATTAAGTGTTCATTAATTTACTTCTTTACAATTAGAAACACGACATTCACTTTATGAATTAAAATATTTACATAACACAAACATGTGAGTTGACACAAATAAAAACAAATCCTCAATTCTGTGCCCAAAGTCAAACGAGTCACAAATGGTACCAGACTTGATGAAATATTCTTGTGTGATTTACTCTTACAAGACTAATCCACTGTTCTTTAGGAGCATTCTAGTTTTCATCACATTTTCCGATTAACCTTAATATAAAGGCAAATAAAATTGTTATAATTTGAAAAACAAATTCTACTTACCTGCAGTGCGTTTCCTTGATTTAGGTGTCCTTTTGGGCATAAGTTTTTCTGGTTTGGCTTTTTTTCCCTTTTTGCTCTTCTTTGAGCTGTCATAATCACTGTCTGCACCTTCCTCATCCTCTCCAAAGTCATTATCATCTTCACTTCCAAAATCATCTGAAGGAAATTGAAACTCAGATGTATATACAAATTTCCTTAGATAACATATACTAAAAGTCAGTTCCTGCACCCATCACAAATGGCTACACAATAGTAAATATTTCAATGAATATATGTAATCTTAAAAAAAAAAAAATGTTTCAGTGTAAGAAACATACAAATACAGTAAATTATACTAGTGCCATACCGATTTTGCCATACTGATCACTCCTACACAGAGTTACATGTTGCAAGTGAATAGTACATGAACTGAAATCATCACATGTGTATTTTGCATGGAGATGTAGATTTCATTTTCTTGTATGGAGATGCAAGTGCCATATTCTGAAATGTTAAGTGTACTGGGATGCAAGTATATATAAATATACTAAGATGCAATGTCATAAGGACCACTGTGAATGCACCAGATATCTGGTATCAGAATACTGCATACAGAGAAGGGTGTTTTTTTTATTTAAAAAAAAAAATATAAAAAAACACATTTAAGCTATCGTTCACACTACCATGTTTTCATGTAAAAACTGAGTTTTTAAAGAAAAAACATCTCTGTCCACAATGGTGTTTTCACATTGTTTACAAAAAGATCCCTGTCCACACTGAAATTGCTCAAAAACGCATATGACCTTAGCATGCACTCATCAGCAGCAAACTCCTTGAAGGAAATGCGCAGTGAAAAATTCAGAGCCCCATATAAATCAAATTCCCTTGTGCTTTATACGCTTTCAAAACTATCAGTGCTTGCAGTGATTCTGATAGGGTGTACACAGAATAAAATTCTTTAAGGAGCTGGATAGCCAGAGTGAACTGCCCCTGTGCTACGTTAATGTGCTGATTATAGCTGAAAGTAACATACTATAGTTTGCTGTGGACTGTGCCTCCCCTTACAGAACATATCATTTTAGGTAATAAATACAGATTTTAGGTAGATAACCGAGTTATTTTCATGGGGCTCTGAATTTTTCACTACAGCAGTAATGCTACCGTCCACAGGATTTATCACAGAACTGTAGGGACAAGTAAGCAATTTGCTTTAAAATGCGTGTATGCAGCATTCAAACTTTATAAAACACAATTCAGAGGCATACAGGTAAGCAGCTCAACAAGGGCCATTGAAAATAACTCTTATGCTCAGTATGTTGGAAAAGGTTTTTCTTCCATGAAGGATGACTGGTCAGGGAATGAGCCACTGTAATGAGCTGGGTCCAGACAGGGTATGCCAACCCACACCAAAATGCTGATGCTATGCTTTCAAAAGTTTATAGTTCTCAAGAGCGTTTTTAAAAGTCTTAGACTGGGCATGTCTTCCACATCATGTTTTGTTGAGACAGCTGTCAGCAGGGTACATATAAATAAAACTTTACAATATGCATTGAAAACTGAATCCAATTAGGTTTATGGAGGCCGAAATGACATAAAGAGACAAGAGATTTCAAATGAAGTGATGAAAAAATTGCACTGATTGATGTCCTACTACTAGTTGTTTGTGGAATGCCTATGGCTAATTGTAGCTTTAATTTCTTAAATATAACAATTCTGAAAGTAGTAAATGACAGATTTAAAATCTGAAGTCCCAAGCTAAAACCGTTAGCTGCATCTGACCTTGATAGAAGTAGGCACTTTGCCGTTTAGCCAATAAATAATAGTGTTAAATAAATACTGTGTCATTATAATGTGTAGATAATGCAGCCGCAAGGTTGTCTTTACTTTAATGTTAACCATGACTATAGGTTTACTTTGAATGCATAACATGTCAACGACCCACAGGCAGGAAAGTCTTAAATAAATTCCCACATAAGTTGAACTACTTTTATCTTTCACTTTTACAGTCTTGAATGTCATGTAATAAACCTACTACAATTTTAAGGAGCAGGAGAAGCGAGCTGTTGTGACCAAAATTCATAAAGCTGCTGCATAGCTGCAGGAACTACTTCTAAAGGCAGCATATCAAGCAGAAGCTTTCCAGTGCAATAACTCTGCAAGTAATTTGCTGTTTTGTATTGAGTGGCTATCTAATGAATAAAATATGGAAATATACAAAATACACGTTGAAGCAACCTCTCTCAAGGGAAATTTGAAACAGTAAACTAAACAGTTATTTAAGGTGCACAGAATATTTTGCTATTTTAAAAACAAACACGTATGAAGATTCACAAAAGCATTTTCATGGGAGTTTTTGAAACTTCAAAACACTGGCTAGTGCAATGAATTCAAAGAATCTCAACAAAAGCACAACTATCTTGTCAAGGGGTCTCAGAGTATAGAGATTTCAAGAATTTGCTCCAAATTCATTGCATGTGTAGCAAATGACTTGTAATAAAACCGAATAGTGTACTGATACTCAATATGTGTCGCTTCTGAATTGGAGTATAAATAAATCTATCTACTGTATAGCAGAACACTAAAGTTTGTGCGCCTCTGGTCCCTCATAGCAAACTGATTATTCAGTTTGACTGTGGTGATGCAATGGAAACAGGGAATGCAAGACACACAAGGAGGTGCAAGGGGAAAATAAATGTTGTGATTTGCCTTTCAATATCGGAAGTACAAAAGCAGAAAGTAGACCAGAAATGCACTTCAAAAGGAGAGCGTGAGAAGCAGACTTTATGGGAACACTTTCAAGAGACCAAGTGCCAGGCAAGAGAGGTAAACACACAAGAATATAGAGGAAAGGAACTGAAGGTTCATGGTATCAAAGGAGATGTTAAATATTTAAGTTATTCTATTACTCATCTTTGATAGTTAAGATTCATACATAAAGGCATTGCTCCTAGAGCTCGGACTCTATAGACTTTTATTAAGTTTATGTAGCTATATGTAGATGTTATACTCTTAAGAGCAAAAATATACAAAACTTATATAAAAATGTACAAACTTAGAATTCAGAATATAACTTGCTAAAACATAGACAATTAAACAAAGCAGTGTCAATTTCAGATAATGCGCAAACTGACAAAAGAAAAAAGTACTATGCTAAAAAAGAATTAACCAAGAATGAATAATAAAATAAAGTGTGTGCATGCTGCAAATAGTAAGGCAAATTTACTATTGGTTTACTTATGTTTCAGATTTAATTTGCATGAATTTTTAAAGAAACAAAAAATACACTAGTTATGAAGAAACCTGGGAATTTGTAATATTATATTTAATTATTTTAACAAGTAAGCCTGTTAGTAAACCAGAACAGCTAGTTCCTGCTATTTACCACAGTACTTTGCATACTGTGACCCATTCCTGAACCAAGGTGTAAAAATGGGGTTTGTCAGCAGCACCTGGTGCAGGGTGACCCAAGTAGCCCAACTGGGCTCAGTCCTGAAACACCACATTGAGCAGCAATGGATGATAGGTTAGGTAAAGTGACAGTATGGACACAGGCAAGACTGCAACTAATGCATACATATTTGCCTTTAGTGATAGAAATTTCTTATGTATAATTTTTTGTTAATCTCAAAATGATAAAAAGACTTCATTATATACTCTTAACAAGCAATTTACATGCTATATACATTAATACATCTGGAACAGTTTTCTCCAGTGTCCTGTGGAATACAGATTGCATAGGCAAAAATTAGATAATGACATATAATAAGAATATTGTAATAAATTATTCGATATTGCTGAAACACACATTAAACAGAATTCAAAAGTCAAGAAAACCGAAGAACATCAACATCTAGATAAGGACATTATAATGTGGCAGGAAAGGAGAGCGGGCTAAGCACACTTCTGTATAATCTTTAGTCTTGTACAGTGTACACAAACACTATAGCAAACTGTGAAAAACTCATGGTAGATGTAAAGCTAGAAGCCTACTAGGAATTCTCCACTAAGTGGTAAGCAGAGTAACAAATATGTTACTTACTTGCAAAGTATTAATTGAAGGGAAGGACACTGGCAGAGAACCATTAGTTTATAAACAAGCAAAAAAAAAAAAAAAGTCTTGCATAAGTCTTAATAGACCACCACAGAAGGACTGGCCATCCATAAAGTTGACCAAATTTGAGATTTAAAAATTTTCCTTTTTTTTTTCTTTTAACCTCTAGAAGGAATCTGATTGTATTCTATGACCAACATCATGTTGTCTGTTGAGCTGAATGCACCAATTATAGATTATTAGATCAAGTTTCATCTTTCATTTGCTTGGAGAAAAATCAATGCACACCCAATACAACAAAAATCCCTGTACATTTAGCATTAGTATAGAGTAGCAAATTCTTTAAGAGGATAATGACTGGGATCGAGCAAGCTCAGCAAACTTCCTATGAAACTAAGATTTTAGTTCTCTACTATGTCTGAAATGGCATAAACTGGAGACTGTAAAAATTACGATTAAAGTAATACTGCACTGGCCATAACTTTATGCACTACACTAAGATGTTACACTTAGAGAATGATACTTCTACTGAAGGATGAATTGCCTGCACTGTGCAGAATATTTGAAGACATTTACAATAATTTTAGCGAGTTAACAGAAATTATTACCAGCCACATTTCTGTGCAGAATTTCTTATGCCCTCTATAATGGCAATTAACAACGAGTGGAGTAGACACACTATGAAGTCAGTTTGAAGAAAAAATTGAAGCCACAGGAGTCCCTAAGGACTGAGACTGGAAACCACTGTTCCCAACTGAAGATTACAGTTAAGTCAGTGTAACTAGTCACTCAAATGTGTTATTATTTTGTCAGTTATCAGTGAATCAGGCTATCAGTGAAGGAGGAAACAGAGTATCTTCTCTAGTACAGAGGTTCACCAGTAGAGACCTGCATATCTCTTATTGATTCATGTGTATCTCAGGCATCAATGGAGTTTACTATTCACTTACTATTCATTTCCATTTTCCTAAATTTGAATTTATGTATTCAGTTAATTATATACGACAACCCATAACTATATGTAGGTTGATGTTTTACCTGTTGCACATTAGGTATCAAACAGATTTCTGGGCAAGGCATAAAAAGATCTTGACTGCACCAAGCTTTCAAGCTTTTTAAGCTTGCACAGCTGAGTAAAATATAAAAGGAGCCCAAGATAGTTATTTATTATTCAGATGTAAAATAAGAGTTAAGAGAACATGGGCAAACCAATAGAAATGAACTTCTGCTACCTGCACAACAGTGGCTTGAGGAGTCATCAGTGAAAAATTTGTTATTCTTGAAAATAAAAATGACACACTTACAGGATTCATTAATTTACTGTAGCAGGATACCTAATAATTACAAGTTTAAAGTGTTAAGATTACCTGCAGAATCATCTTTCTTTGATTTTAGGATTTTGTCATCTGAATCTTCACTAAAAAATAAAAGGGGAAAAAAAAAGGATTAGATATAGCCTACTTTGGTTTACCAAACAAAATTAATTGAAAACACAAAGCTACAGATCTAATAAACGGTGTTAGTGAAAGGAAACAAAATACTGATGTAGTGGTGACAGTGAGATTATGTGGATTATGTACAGACTGCTTGCAACAGCAGTGCTGACATGTAAATATTGTTTGCAGGAACGCAAAGAGCTACCTGTCATCCTGAGAGTTCTTTCCAGGCCTTTTCTTGTGTTTCACTTCTCGTGGGGAAGAACGGATTTTCTTGCTTGGAGGTGCAGAATCTCCTCCATAGTCTTCATCTGCATTCAAAGTAGGAAAGGAAAATAAAGTGATGACATAATTTTCTAATTGTTTTTGCTTTACAAAGGAATAGGTCCAGTTTATATACATTAATCTACAAATGAAACAAAATATAATTCTGTCATCAATATGCTAGACAACAAAAATGGTGTTTGGGATATGCTGTGTATTTGGCTTCTGAACAAAAACAAAAATTTTCTAACTAAACCAGACAGTTCCCATTTTAGCTTGGCCACCCACACCATCTTCTGTCACATGTATGCAAATTCATGTACTTATGAGCACTCTGCTACTATTTTCTTTTTCAGGGATAGGTTCTTACATGCCACTCTCTTATAAAATCTGCTAAATGAAATAAAGGGACTTTTCCCCCACACCACATGTAATAAATTGTTTTCAAGATTGTGTAAAGCTCACAGTGATGAGTCCCAGAATGGTTTACTGTTTCGGTCAATCAGTAAGGATTTGGGCTAGAAAAAACTTTAGTATAATTACTGAGCTCATATAAAAATAAAAAGCACATCACTGAAAGTTTCAAACTGTAGAGTGAAAGGGGGTGGAGTTAAACACCAACATCTGCTACCAAGAAAACAAGTAAAGCCAAACCAATATATACACCAACATAGTACTAAGTGTATAGCTACTCAAATGGGCAATTCAAATATTATAACATAAGAAAGTCAGGTTTTACAGGCTGCAAAAAGGAACCAGCTAAAAAGCTGATATGGTCTTTTTTATGCCTATTCTCTCCTGGGCAGAGTCACAAAAAGTTGATCTTTACCACCAGAAAACGAACACAAAGCCAGATTATTAACTAAAAACATCTACATAATATCAAAAAAACAAAATATTAAATACTTCCATAATCCTATCTAAATAATATTTAGTACAAGAATACAAACATCATATCCAATTAGGCAATAAAAAGGTACATTTAAGAAATAAAGTAAGAACTAAAGCAAAGACTTTGGCACAACTAATCAGATAAGACAATGCAGTACTTCTATCAACTATCAGTAAAGGCTCTGTTTTAAAATGGAGAAAAATTATAGTTAGTCAAAAATGAAGGGGGCATTCCAAATAAAATAAGTCATTTTGGACTACCAACCCTTTGATAGGACAAACAACATTCTCCGACAATCAAAGGATTCTTTTCAAACATGGCACAACTGAAGATGTACACTGTAGTATCATCTACTACAGTACAAGTAAGGGTTCCTCGGAGGTAAAAATTCAAAAGGTTGTATTACAACTAACATCTGGAACTATTATCACCAGTCTAGTCTTTGAACTTGATTGCACAGTTCCTTGATTTCAAATTTCACTTAATATACCTAAAAGTATAGTACATGTCATTATACAAGAACACCTGAAATATGAAAATACTTGGCTGCCTAGCTGATATGTGGTACTAAGCAGTAAACTAAAGGGTACTCTGCTAGTGTAATGCAAGAGATATTGTAGAAAAATAAATCAATATTAAACATTCACCACTTGCACACTTTTTCAGCTTCCAAGTGTAAAGATACACTTAGGTCAAAAGGCTACAGAGCAAGATGTGCCAACTATACAGGGGAGGGGAGGAAACAACATGCTATACATTGCAGAGTAGAGCTTGGTTGTATAAACCGATCTCCCAGTTCAGTTAGATTTTTAATGTTGTGATTCTCGGTTTACAATATTCTCAGATTCATTCTAGAATTTCACATGAACATGAGTGTGGTAATGCAAAGACTTTCCACACTTAGAGAAGTTTAAGTGACTCCTACAATTGTCAGAACTAAATTTAGCTACATTCACTGTGGTCTACAAAAATTGCCGAATATAGCGACGTAAATCCAGCACCAACCCTAAAGGCTGATGTACGGAAACATTCTGGATTAAAAAAACTCAAGGGCAGTGATGAGTCAAATGTGTTGCAGCGATTTTTTCAATCATAGCACAACAGGTAGTCATGTGGTTAAAATGAAGTTGTTAGACCTATCTGCACATAAACTAGTGATCAACATAGTGACACAATGGAACAGTGCACTGGAGATTCTAGATAGGTTTTTCGAACAGCAGCCAGCAATTTCTGCAGCCCTGGTATCACCTGAGGTACACCAAGAAAAGGATATTTGCACTCTGACCGAGAATGATAAAATCACAACAGAATATGTTGTAAAGGCATTTAGACCAATTAAAACAGCCACACTGTTCATGTCTAAAGAGGGCTCCGCAAATCTGTCTGGCATTTGGCCAAGATGTACAGCAATAAACCCAAAAAGTCCACCATTATTAAAAAGATGAAATCTGCTGTGTGGCAACTTGTAGTCAAAAGAAATCAATTTAACTGGATCAGTTTTGTTCATACTATAATATTAAAACAGATGCATGCTAGACTGAGACAGTTCTAAAATACAATGGCATGTGAATTTAAATTAATTTGGTTAGAGGTTTTATTGATGAAAGCAAAAATGGAACTATTGGTTGCATTACAAATCCACGTATTACATATAAAAATATCAATAAATTGATTTGGATACATACATTAATGTGTATGTCTACTAGGCTTGGGCGGTAATACGGTAATATGGTATCCCGCGGGATCTAAAAATAGCAACGGTGTCAGCTTCAATACCGTTATACCGTCATAAAAACAATGCACTTATATGGAAGACAAGGATTAAATATTAAATATAATTTATTTAATGCCTAAAAATGCGTATGCGTGGTTGTCATCACGTGACAGCGTGGAGGAGAAGGAGAGAGGTGGGGAAAGATGGCGAGTCGCGCACCAAGTGACCTGGTCTCGAAAAAGAACACAACTTCTGCAGTTTGGCAGTATTTCAGGTTTCGACCGAACGAGATGGGAGAGGCGGTAAATACGGACGAGGCAATTTGCAAATTGTGCAACAAAAAGGTGACCGCGAGAGATGGAAATACCTCGAACCTAAGGTCGCATATACGAAACCACCATCCACTCACTGCTGCGAGGATGGACCCGAGTTCACTCAGTGCAACAGTTTCAACGTCTCCCGATGCAGGACCAACAACATCTAGGTCCACCGCCAGTATGCAGCCGACGATAACGGGGGCCTTCGGGAAAGCAACAAAGTACAAAAGGGACAGTGTCCGTTGGAAAACCTGTACTGATGCAGTGACAAAATACTTGGCGAAGGAAATGGTCTCTTTCCACACAGTGGAAAAAAGTCCTTTACGGACATGGTAAAGGTCCTAGATGCCCAGTACGAGCTGCCTGGACGGAAATATTTCTCACAAACAGCCGTCCCACATTTATATAGTAAAGTTAGAGACAACGTTCAAGTGCTGCTGTCAGCGGCAGACAGTTATTCCTTAACAACTGACATGTGGTCGTCAGTTAACATGACACCATATATGTCTCTGACTGTCCATACTATTACACCTGACTGGAAACTTGAATCCAAATGCCTCCAAACTACGTATTTTCCTGAGAGTCATACAGTGGACAATCTTGCTGCTGCGCTCAGAGCTGCACTTCAGGAATGGCAACTTGACGAGAAAAAACTTTCAGCCATAACCACTGACAACGCTGCCAACATTCATGCCGCAATCAGGTCCCTGCATTGGCCGTGGTTATACTGCTTCGGTCACAATCTAAACTTGGCTGTCACAAATGGATTGCATGACCAGAGGCAAAAAAACAAGCGCGCCCTCGGACTATACCGTAATATTGTCAGGGCCTTTTCACACAGCTGGCAACGTAAGCATGAACTCCACAAGAAGCAAGTGGACTTGGGACTCCCAAAACATAGTCTCATAACGGTAAGCATAAAACGTGCAGAAAGTTCCTTAGGGGCAGGGGCTCAAATATAAAAAAAGGGGCATATTATATATATATATATATATATATGTATATACTTTGCATCACATAAATAAATTATATTGAAAAGTAGGCTATATTAAAATAGAAAACCATTTTTTAAATTGTAATTTTTTTCCTGTATTTTTTATCAAATAAATGCAGGCTTGATGCGCATAAGGGACTTATTTAGCCTAAAATAAATGTGCATGCAAATTTGACCAAATGGAATAATATACATTAATGGACTTAATTTATTTATGCATTCATTCGTTTATTTAGGCCTATTTATTCATTCATTTGTTTATTTAGGCCTATTCATTCATTTAATCGTTTATTCATCATTCATTAATTAATTCATCCATCCATCCGTCGGCAGGACTGCGCAACTCGCTGGGGCTCCAAACTGGCAATGGTGGAGCGCATCCTCGAGCAGGCCCAAGCGATCAGACACGTCCTGTCTGATGACAGAAGGAGCAGCCTGTCCCTGTCCTGGCAGGACATGGACGTCTTGAAAGCTGTTCACGAAGCACTGAAACCAGTCGGTGACTTCACTGATATTTTGTCAGGAGAAAATTGTGACACCAGTTCCTGTATCCTCCCCATACTACAGCTCTGCAGGGACAATGTGTTGGCTGCGTCAGAAAATTACCTCCAGCTAACAAAGTCAATCAAAACTGGAATTCTAACAAAGCTGGAGGCCAAGTATGAATCCAATTCAGTGTGCAAAATATTGCGAAAATGCACTTTCCTCGACCCTCGTTACCGTGGACAATATGAGACGGATGACAACGTATTGGCTGAGACCAAGGCTGAATTACAGGCTGAGATCGTGAGCTTAGAGGCAGCAGGTCCAGTGGCCATCAGAGTGGAAGAGGGAGAGGCGCAACCTGCACCCTCACAAAAAAAAGATGACTCTGGGAAGTATGCTGCAAAAAAAATCTGATGCAATGGCAGGTCCCGTCGGCATCGGCACCGTAGAGGACCGAGTCGGAGCTGAAATAATAGCCTACTGTTTGGAGCCAGTTACTCAAGGAGACGAGGACCCACTTCTCTGGTGGAAAAATGCTGCCGGGCGTTTTCCCCAGATGTCGCGAGTGGCACGAAAGTACCTGTGCGTCTGTGCCACAAGCACACCATCGGAGCGGGTTTTCAGCACGCAGGTAAAGTTGTCGGTCCACAACGTGCCCTGTTAAAGCCGGACAAAGTAAACATGCTGGTTTTTCTAGCGAAAAATCTTGACTAGATTGATGCCACTTGCCATTCGTTCCTATTCGCACTGTGTTTATTTTTATTTATTTAATTGATTCAGGTATTTTTATTTGGTTTACGTTAAAAACAATATTGGAAAGAAGACTGGAAAGAAGTTTTTGTTTAGGACTATTGTTTTGCAATACTTTTTATAATATGGATGATGTTTATGTTAATTCAACTCTGGTTGACTGTTGTGGGTCTATTTGCACTTTTTTATAAGCTGCTCTTCTTTGTTATTAAAAGTTGTTCAGGCGGTGTGATTTAATTTAATTGATTTGTGTGCGCGTCTCCGCGCGAAAACTGTTCTGGATGTTTATGTTAATTTAATTCTGTTTGACTGTTGTACAGTAATACCTCGGATAACGACCACAATCCGTTCCGAAAAGTGGGTCGTTATCCGAAATGTTCGCTATCCGAAACAATTTTCCCCATAAGGAATAAAGGAAATAGAAATAATTGGTTCCTAGCCCCTGTTGACTCGCTAATATATGAAAGTTACAGGCTATATAGGTATGTTTTTTAAATGGGAACAGTTATAATACAGTACAAATGATGTTAAATAAAAATAAAAACATTAAAGAAAGCATTTAAACATAAGAAAACATAGGAAAACTTATCGTTTTGACTGACATGTAGCATTGGTAGGCTTGGCTATGACCGACTGAAAATACAATGTGTAGGAACAAAATCATTATGAATAAGCACATAACATAATTCTGTAACTAAAAACTAAAGAAATGACACTACAGCATGGAATAAATAAAAAAAAAATGTGGAATCTTACCTTTCTAGTGAGGCGATTACGACAGCAAAGGGAGGGTCACGGCAGAGGAGGGAGGGCATATGACAGATACGCTACGTATGGCAGAAAACAATAGCACTGGGTAACTTTAATACGTAAACACATTTTACTGTTTACTGTACATAACTTAATTTTACGAAACTAATTTACAAAACACTTTTTTTTTCTTTTTATGCTTTTTTTTTATGGAGGTGTGGGGAGGAAGGGGTGGAATTACTGCTTAGAGGGGGAATCCCCCTCCATGAGAACATCGGGGGATGTCCTCTGTCGCTTTGAGGTTGAAGAAAAAAAACTTGTCCAGTGTCTGTTGCTTCTGCCTTTTTTGTAGCACTTTTCGATAATACGACATCACATTATCATTGAACATGTTCAGGCTCCTACTGCCTACCGCACTGTTTGGGAAAGATTTTTCTACAAACAATTGCAATTCCCCCCACTTAGCACACATTTCTTTAATCACTGAACTTGGGACTTCCTCCTTCCCTTCCTCTTCCCCCTCCGAAGACATATACTCAGCCAAATTCTTTTCTTGCTCAGCCTGAAGGTGCTGCAACTCTTCAGTAGTGAGTTCATTACTGTGCTCCTCCACAAGTTCTTCAACATCGTTATTATCCACCTCCAACCCCATGTTTTGGCCCAGGGAAACAATTTCATCAACAATTTCTGGTTCGAATCCTTCAAAATCTCGCTCTGGAACACAGTCTGGCCAGAGTTTCCTCCATCCTGCATTCATAGTACGGTAGGTCACTTGGTTCCATGCATTATCAATAAGATGAACACAATTCAAAATGTTGAAACGATTCTTCCAAAATTCCTTCAGAGTTAAGTTGGTATCGTTCGTTATATCGAAGCACTTTCTGAATAAAGCTTTCGTGTACAATTTCTTGAAGTTTGAAATGATCTGTTGATCCATGGGCTGCAGCAAAGGGGTTGTGTTCGGTGGCAGATAACGAACTTGAATAAAGTCGAACTCTTCTTCTAAGTACTCGATGTTTGGAGGATGTGCTGGAGCATTATCCAGCAGGAGAAGGCATTTGAGGGGAAGGATGTTCTTCTCTAGGTATTCTTTCACAGCCGGGGCAAAAACTTCGGTCACCCACTCAACAAAAAATTGGCGGGTCACCCAGGCCTTAGAATTAGACCTCCACATAACAGGCAATTTCTGTTTTATTACATTATGCTTCTTAAATACTCTTGGATTGTCCGAATGGTAGACTAACAGCGGCTTCAGCTTAAAATCCCCACTGGCGTTACCGCACAATAGAAGAGTTAGCCTATCTTTCATAGGCTTGTGCCCTGACAATGCTTTCTCTTCCTTCGTTATGTACATTTTATTCTGCATCTTCTTCCAAAACAGGCCTGTTTCATCCGCATTAAATACCTGTTGCGGGACGTAACTTTCTTCTTCTATGATTTTTTTGAATTCTAGGGTGAACTTCTCGGCCCCTGCCTTGTCGGAACTAGCTGCTTCCCCATGCCTTATGACTCTGTGGATGCCTGTTCTGTGCTTAAATTTTTCAAACCAGCCTCGACTGGCTTTTAAAACAAAATCACTCAAAGCACTTGTCTCTGGGGTTTTCTTCTTCAAATCTTCGTAGATTTGCAGCGCCTTCTCACTAATGAATGCCTCACTGATGCTAGCACCTTCTAACTGTTTTTCATTTATATACACAAGCAACAACTTTTCTACTTCGTCTATTATTTGAGGCCTTTGCTTTGTTATAATACTCACTCCTTTTGACACATTAGCTTCTTTAAGCTGCTCCTTTTTCTTTAAAATCGTCGAGATTGTCGACTTTGACTTGCCGTATTCTCTTGCGATATCCGACACACGCATGCCTCGTTCATACTTGGCAATAATTTCTTTTTTCAATTCAATTGTTGGCCGCTGCCTTATTACTGCACTGCTACCAGCTCTCTTAATCTTCTTTGGAGCCATGATTGAGGGCTATATTATTAAATAAAGCAACAAAATCACTAAATAAGAAGGATGCACACCGATAAAGATAATGAACGTCTGTTCGTAACCGTGTCTCGAGAGCAAAGGAAGATGGGAAGCTGTCCGCTGGTCACGTGTGTATGACGTAGCAATCTGTTCGCTATCCGAAATTTTGTTCGCTATCGGAGGCAAATTTTTAGTGAAATTTTTGGTCGTTATCCGAATTGTTCGTTATCAAAGGCGTTCGCTAACCGAGGTTCTACTGTATTTGCAATTTTTTATAAACTGCTATTTGTTGCTAATAAAAGTTGTTAATATTGTTCTGCATGTTATTTTGTTATTGGTTCAGTATTAGTGTTTGATATTCAGTTTCTGAACGGTTTAGGCACAAGCCAACAGTTTGGTGACGCTGTCTGAGCCTTACGTCACATTTTTTTTTATTATTCACTGTAATACCGTATACCGAGGTAAAATAGGGAGGAGGTTTGACGGTATCAAAATTTGGATACCGCCCAACCTTAATGTCTACATGCATGTCCAATGTAAATAAAAGTATTTTACATATGTGAATTCTTTTTGGGGAATGTGATGATAAACAACAAGCTCTACTTAGCTTCAGCATAAGATCCTCAATTTAAGCCCTCCACTATTTCAAGACACCAACTATTAGTAAAAGATAAACTCATTACCATAATTCAAAACCTTGACATCATGCACTAACTGAATCAATATCAAATCGAATCCAAATCTAAAATCAAACTGTAATGAAGACCTTGTGAATAATAATTGAATTTGGAAATGAGTGAAGATACCCAACCCTACCGAACAGTCTTCAAGAGAAAAAAACATGATTTATGTGGATATGCTGCAATCTTACCAGCCACAGTCAGGTGAAACTCATCGAAAATAGTTTGATCCTGCTCAAACTTTCAGGAGCCCGAGAGAGAGAGAGACAGACAAACCGTATACTATAGCAACCACCACATTTATAATCCTATCAACTGTTGTCCAGAAACAATTAAGAAAAAACTGCTGATGCTGATACAGACACTGTCAAAAAAAAACAAAAAAACAAAAACAAACACACTATTTCAGAACCCATTCAGAAGATGAACCCGAAGTATGCTAATAGCTAATTACAACTCTTAACAGAATACTTCAAAATATACTCAGAGCTACATTATTTTAACAGAAAAGTAATTTGTATCTGTACAAAGATTACTGTACTTGTACATTTATATAACCCCAACTTGTTTACATTATTAAAGCAGTCCAAATTTTTTCTACACAGGTAGTTGTCGGCTTAGGACCTATACATTTTATGGCCATTTGACTTCTGACCACTACTGTGTCTCATGGGCAAATGACAGTTTTCGTCACGCCAGCTCTGTATCCCATGACTCGTTCATCTCGATCTGTTTATTACCTGCGGCGGTTTTGACTACGCTCAGTTACATTTGTCTTACAATTACAAGAAAAAAGCAAACGCGACCGCGTGCGACTTTAAGTTATCTGATTGTAACCGGAGATCACCACAGCACTGTACTACTGCACTCTGGCTTTGAATTTGGTAAAGCTTCTATGTTGTGACTCACGATATGCTGCTTCATGCAAACCGCCATGAAAGGGTAATGAAACCACACTGAACTCCTTTATTTGTTAATATTAACAAACTAAACAGAAAACATGAATGCAGAAACTCTGCTGTTACAATTCCTCCCCGCACAGTTAACACAATGAACACTGGGTGAGGCTCACACTGATGAGGTAACATAACACAGACAAAGAAAGCCACCCATCTAAGCAACAATAATACTACAACAAAATAAACAATATGACTTAATTGGATGACTTATACAGCACCATACAAACGGTCAGGTTTGAATACATATACCATATATGCTACCTGTACATACTAATGATGATAAATACTAAGCACATGAGCGCACATGCATACACTCCTCATAATCAGCTGTAACTATGTGGTGCAGGTGAACTCAAATAGCTAATAGGTAAACCTCCACAATAATACAAAATGATTGTAACTTACACCTAACTGGTCACATAAACACACTCTCAACGCAACAATAATGTATTTTTATTTTTGAACTAATTTCATACTGGGCTAAAACAGCAATAATGAAAGCTTTTTGAAAAAGAAGCAGGGTTTTCCTACATTAATAAATTAAATAAGATGCAATTCCCACAATCTTGTGCTGAGATTCATGTCCAACAATATCACAATTTTTTCAAAAAATGACCATTTATTAATCTGCCCAAATCCATATACGGTAATACAAGGTTGTCAGGGTCAGTGCCAATCCCAGCCAACTGTGGAAAAAGGCAGAAACACGTTCTGGACAAGATTTCAGTCAGTCACAGGACACATTCACACAAAATCAAACACACTGGGCCTTTTTAGAGAGGTCTATCAATTTCATATCCTACACTTATTCATGATGTGGAACAATAAACCAAATCAACTGGACTATCTAGGGAGAACTTAAGCAGATAGTGATCAGGGATTGAAATGTGTAAAAAACACTTTAAAAGCAGAAAACTGCATTTAAAAAAAAAAAAACAAAAAAAACACGCAAGACTGATGCAATCTGTCTATATGCTCAAAAAATTTCTGCTTCTCTATCAATCTACAGCAAAATTTCATGTTTACCTGAACCACAGTTTCTCAGAGGTAGATGTTTAAAGAAACCAAGATGCCAGTTTTGCTGTGCAAGTTATCAAAAGTATTAAAATCTATTTTTCTGAACTAACAACTTCTTATACTTTGGGTGTATACGGAGAGATTCCTCAAGATATAATACCGAGAACTAACAATGTTGCATATTGTTTTCAACACACTTTTAAAACAGACCTGTTTTAAGCATAAAGATCAACTATACTTATACCACCTGGGTATTATTTAAAACAACATTCAAAAACAAAATATTAAAAGCAAATACTACTGCATATATAGTGTATACATGCAGTACACTTTTTTTTATATAAACACACACACACACAAATATAGCAGTTTATCAATATGCACAGGTGTGTGTATAACTGTGCTATCAGAGTATCCGATGCAATGGAAAATATTCTTCCTGCTTAGAGAGTCGTACTAAGTATATACTGCACAAAGTTGACCCTTGTCTACAATAGCTAAGAGAGAATACTCTATCACATGCCCCTTACTTCGACTTAATGGATGTTCAGAGTCCAACATTTTTTTATGTCTTGTGTTACTGCTTTATGTGTTGACTGTGGTGGAACCTTGACAGAACCAATAAGCTACCAACACACAAGATTTTCTCTTTCCAAGAGCTGGGTAGGCACATTTTTCTCAGTGGAGATGTGCATTTGATTGTGGCTTTTAAAGTGAAGGCAAGTCAAATTTAGGTTTTTTTTTTAAACTATAAAGAAACAGAGAAGTATGTTATGCATCGAAATGTCCATTTGCTCCTGACATTATGCAATGCATAATAAAACTTAAAATACTGCACTTACATCCACCAAAAATGGGTACAACACAAAATGTGTATTCATTTTTATGTTCACTGTTGGCATGTTTACAATCTACATCGTTACATACTAACTGATTTTTAAAAAAAACCTACGTAAAATGGGTCTCACCTGAAACATCTGGTGAGGACACGCACTTTGGCTGTCCATGGTCATCAGCATCCTATATTTTGAATGATTCAGATTTAAATAATGAATCAAGCTGAGGAGTGACCCTTTCATTCACATTCAGACGCATATTCTGTAAATCTTCACATATTTTAGCTCCTCTTTCAAATGAGGAATCAGGCAAGTTTAAATATAAAGGTGCAATGACAGTGTGGGGCTCTCCCTCTCTGACACTCCAGAATCCTTTTTAAATATTTAAAAAGTGTGATTCCTCCTAGGTCACAACATTAATTTGTAGTTTGTGTTCTGGTGGTTGAAGTAGTTATTTTTGTAAGATGTTGCCTGGATGGGGGCTCCGAGTGCAAACAAACAAACCAACCAAACAACCAACCTTCTTCCTCCAAATAAATGTGCCATAATCAAGAGTTTTGATACACACTAAGAGTTCAAGTTTGAAGTCATATTCTTCATGGAAAAAACTGTCTCAGACAATGGCCAGGTCCTGGTCATAAATATGTCTTAACACACTTGTGATGCTAGATCCCAAATCACATGAACATTTGGAGATGATATTGCAGATGACTGAACTGCCTGCATCCATGCATCACAGAGGTTAGGACAACTCTGTTGTGCTCAAAGATTCAAGCACTGCTGCATGGCCGAATGAGGGTATATCAAGTGCTAGTTCTAGCATCCAAAACCCTTCACTGTTTACTGTGAACAAACATGTCTTTGCACATGAAGCTGATAAGTCTTAGTGATATACATTAACGTCAGAATGAGTAAAGAATATTAAAATGGTTAACATAATGCAATGCAAGTAATCATTCATTTAATAGATTGTCATCACTTTCTCCTTCACATTAAGAAAGTAAACATGTGCGAGTTTAAGATAGTTGTGTATCCAGAATATTTAATATTGACATGACTTAAACTTCAAATAACTTGTCCAGTTCTATGATGCCCACTTGATTCACCACACTGATTAAACACTTCAAGAAAGCAAAGTTGCATTATGGAAGTTAGACCAAGCACTATGAAGGTGAACCAGCATCACCTACAGATTACTCTTCCGCAGCTATTATGCTTTAAATGGTTAAGCAAATATGATTGCATGTTGTACTTACCCATATACATAATGTTTATTTATTACTGAATGTGTTTAGAAAATGCATCTTATACTTGGGATTGTAGAATGTGTTCTACTTTGTATGTCTATGCATTTTATCTTGGTTTCAATTTGTTTAAACTTGTTTTCATTACATTGCTGATGTATTTTATACCTGGTCTTAATTTGTTTAAACGTGTTTTTGTCTGTTACTATGTTTTATTCTGTATGTTACTTACATCTTGACTGTGTTCTATCCGCTTATAATGCTAAAACCTATACTTACTCTTTTTCATGATGAAATACATTTAGTATTTAAAAGTTTATATTTTTAAGATACACTGATAATTTCAATTATTTTTACCATTAATTACAAATGCCAATATTTGTATGTTCTTCAAAATCTTTAAAGAAACCGATCGCCATCTTGCTTTACTTTAACTAGGAATTTTTCTTTGTTTCTTTTCTGTCTATGACCAACTGCAATAAAGAAAACCTACGTAGAAGAATATCTGTGTCTGACCACAACATCAAGAACAATACACTTAAATAATGTGCAAGTTAATTGTACCTGATACCCACCCAAACATAGCCTCTTGAAATTTAGTAGGTTATGCACAACCTACTTTTTCTCTCCTTTACAGATGCAGAACTATTTTAATATAAAAATGAACTGAATATTTTTAAAATTATACCTCACTGTTGTAGCTATTGTCAAACTGGCAGCAACACAAGAGAATAATTGTAGGCTATGGTGTATTGGCTCTTTAAGTGAGATTTTTCAAGCGTTGTAATAAAAGGAAAATCAGAATTATGAATTATTTTCCATTTGATTTAATGAGAAGGTCTTAGTATTAAGAAACCATAAGGAATCTCAGATTTAAGAGTAAATGTGGCAGAATCCTATGCAGAATGATATTTTCAGGGCACCAGAAAAAACATCTAGATGTTTACTAATAAGATGACAAGCTAACTTTTCAAAATTACAAAATAGCTGATCACGAAGTGTGGTACAAAGTCAAGTCTGCAAAATACTGCAGCTTTGCTCAGAATGTCTGGAGTGACTCTATGCCAAAATTAGTGTGGGTAAAACAAAAAACAGTACAGTTACAAATAAGAACATTTTAAATAGATGTGAATTATATTGAAAGAGACATTAGATCAAACAGCCCTAATGTACACCCTCATAAAACTGCTCAATAAATTAAGGAGAATTTAACCTTGACCTTTGAAGGGAAATGTGGACAGCAAGAAAACATATGTAACAACAACTTTCCAGACCCAGATTTAGTACACTCCTGTATAGGTTGCTAAATCTGACACAGACATAAGTGACTTGAACATAACTTGCATTTGACCTCCTGAATCAGAACTGCATGCAAATTTACACTCCACAATTAATTTTACAATGCTTGTGGCACTGAAAATAAAGATGGATTACAGTTTACAGTACTGATGTAATAATTTTAAACACTCTGAAGGCTGTAAAAAGATGAACAATGATTAGTAGGTAAGTGCCATAGTGCACCGCACAGTCAGTGTTTCAGTGACAATACAGCTTTCACCACCATCTACTGTACATGACAACACTACAATCTGTGTTTTTTTTTTTTTTTAAACAGAACACCCTTTTTGCCCTTTTTTATGGCGTACACTCGTTTCACTTTTTTTTTATTTTTAACTTTCAATTATCAAGAACAGATCAACAGAACTTCTAATAATTTTACAAAACACCATGCAATGGGCACTACACAGACAGACTTATCTTGTGCTCTCCACTTATGCACTAGTTTTAACTCCCTTTAGCCGACAACCCACATATATTTTATACCATGCTTTTTCTCAGGCAAATGGGAGAGATTAAATGAGATACCAGGAGAGTGAAACCTTGGACAAGCAGATCAACAGGACAAAACCTGAGGTGATTCATAATTCACTGTATTATAGATAAATTTAATTATTAAAAAAAAAAGAGACAACATTGTTTAGCTAGTCCACATAGCAGTGGATCTCAGGCAATGCTATATAGTATTGAAATAGGTTTTGGGAATTATTGTAGTTTCCTTGAGTGTAACACCTTCTGCCTACTTTCACTATTACTTAGCATTTTCAAAGCACAAATAAGTACTTTCATTCACTATGATATATTTTGCTAGACACACTTGTTACCACAGTATTAAGAAAACAAACGATATCGCAAGTATACAGAGTGATTTACTCAATTACCTATAATACAGGTTCCTCCACTTTAGGAATAACCAACAGTGAAAATTTACACAAGAATCTGGGATTATTCTGAAATGTGTGCCACTGGAGCCAATTCCAATCATCTATGCAGCCATTCCAAGTACATGACCATAAACCTGGCAGAATATGGTGGTGCCTGATATTTGAGGACAAGGGTAAATCCTGGTGATACACATTCTCACAGGGTGAGATCCCATATCAACGTGTGCTTTTGATATCAGAGAATACTTAATATCAGACACTTTAAAAAAAACTTTTACTTGTGCAGTTTTCTCTTGGCGAATTATACTTTTAACTTAAAGCATAAATTTCGAGAAAGTAAACTTACCTGGTAGGTAACCACCCATACAATCAGATTGCGATTCAGATTACGAATGCCTTTAATATATTTTATATTATATATATATATATATATATATATATATATATATATATATTATACACATACACACAGACATATGAAAAAGTTTGAGAACCCCTCTCAGCCTGCATAACAATTTACTTTCAACAAAAAAACATAATAGTGGTATGTCTTTCATTTCCTAAGAACATTCAAGTATTGGGGTGTTTTCCGAACAAAGATTTTTAGTGAAGCAGTATTTAGTTGTATGAATTTAAATCAAATGTGAAAAACTGGCTATGCAAAAATTTAGGTCCCCTTGTAATTGTGCTGATTTGAATGCATGCAACTGCTCAGTACTGATTACTTGCAACACCAAATTGGTTGGATTATCTCATTAAGCCTGGAACTTCATAGATAGGTGTGTCCAATCGTGAGAAAAGGTATTTAAGTTGGTCAATTGCAAGCTGTGCTTCCCTTTGACTCTCCTCTGAAGAGTGACAGCATGGGATCCTCAAAGCAACTCTCAAAAGATCTGAAAACAAAGATTATTCAGTATCATGGTTTAGGGGAAGGCTACAAAAAGCTATCTCAGAGGTTTAAACTGTCAGTTTCAACTGTAAGGAATATAATCAGGAAATGGAAGGCCACAGGCACAGTTGCTGTTAAACCCAGGTCTGGCAAGCCAAGAAAAATACAGGAGTGGCATATGCGCAGGATTATGAAAATGATTACAGACAACCCACAGATCACCTTCAAAGACCTGCAAGAACATCTTGCTGCAGATGGTGTATCTGTACATCATTCTACAATTCAGCGCAATTTGCACAAAGAACATCTGTATGGCAGGGTGATGAGAAAGAAGCCCTGTGGCACTCACGCCACAAACAGATTTGCTTGTTGTACGCAAATGCTCATTTAGACAAGCCAGATTAATTTTGGAACAAAGTGCGTTGGGCGGATGAGACAAAAATTGAGTTATTTGGTCATAACAAAAAGCGCTTTGCATGGCAGAAGAACATCACATTCCAAGAAAAACACCTGCTACCTACTGTCAAATTTGGTGGAGGTTCCATCATGCTGTGGGGCTAGTTCAGGGACTGGGGCTCTTGTTAAAGTCGAGGGTCGGATAAATTCAACCCAAAATCAACAAATTCTTCAGGATAATGTTCAAGCATCAGTCAAAGTTGGAAGTTACGCAGGGGTTGGATATTCCAACAAGACAATGACCCAAAACACAGTTCGAAATCTACAAAGGCATTCATGCAAAGGGAGAAGTACAATGTTCTGGAATGGCCGTCACAGTCCTCTGACTTGAATATCATTGAAAATCTATGGGATGATTTGAAGCAGTCTGTCCATGCTCGGCAGCCATCAAATTTAACTGGAGAGATTTTGTATGGAAGAATGGTCAAAAATACCTCCATCCAGAATCCAGACACTCATCAAAGGCTATAGGAGGCGTCTAGAGGCTGTTATATTTGGAAAAGGAGGCTCAACTAAGTACCGATGTAATATCTCTGTTGGGGTGCCCAAATTTATGTACCTGTCTAATTTTGTTAGGATGCAAATTGCATATTTTCTGTTAATCCAATAAACTTAATGTCACTGCTGAATGTGCGAGTTTCCATAAGGCATGTCATACTTTACTATTTTGAAAGCTCTGCCAAAAATCCAAAGAATTAAGAGGGGTTCCCAAACTTTTTCATATGACTGTGTGTGTGTGTGTGTGTGTGTGTATATATTATATATATATAACAAACACAGGAAGGCAGTGGGGAATCTCTCTACCTCTGAATTCATCAACCTTCTGCTAAGTGCACCAAAAGCTCCTTTTTTTGGTTCAGTATTGTTTTGTACCATTGACATTTTACTGTGCAGTTACCCATACCAATTGCTAATAATCATAACTAGTTTAGAATATGAAACTACATAGTTAAAACTGCATACTGTTGTAAACTATATAAACTGCAGCATTTATGGATGACAACATGCATTTTGAAAAATGGTAATACCAGTTTCCAGATGGATCCTTTAATGAAAGTGAGAAACACAGTAAGTGAGCACACCAGCCAATGCAATTTAAAAAAGCTGCTATTTTTAGTAATTCACCACTGTACTCCCAGAAAATGAAACCTTTCATGCTTGTTTTTGCTCTACAAGATGACAAAATTCTAAATCTGTCTGTGGGTCAATTAAGGGTGAAATTGCTAAATAACTTTACAATTTAAGGGCGGGTCTATATGGGCAGTGATGAAATGCTAATTCTCTACTAATACACAATGAATTTTCCAGTATGATAAAATTCCAGCCCACCACCTAAAACATTACAAAAATTGAAGTACTGATACAATTACCTGCATCATCAGATTCCTGGAATTGTGAATAGTCAACCACCTTCCTGTTCCTAGAAAAAAATGCCACATTGAAGAACATGTCAGTTAGGTGGGAGGGGAAAAAAAACAAAACAACAACAAAAAAAACCCCCTCACAATTAAGCAAATGTGCCCAATTTATTAATTTCACAGTTAATCATGCATCTTAAAAATTACAAGAAAGACATACATTATAAATGTAGATTTAGTTTCAGGACTTTGCTGAGGAAAGTTTGCATAGGCCCTTTGTGAATTACACCAAAGGTGGAAGAGGGGGCGGATAGAATATTTAAGTTCTCTTTAACCTGTCCATCATGATCCAATATTTACCACTATTAATCCCCCCCCCCGGTCTATGTGAATGTAGACTAAGTTCACTTTGCATAACACTGTGCATTACTTCTATATTCACAACGTTGGTGCAAAACTAAATGTTAGCAATGTCACACAGATGTCTATACAAACTGCTCTGTCCACATTGAAGTTGCACATTTATTTTATTGTTACTGGGATGGAGAGGAAAGACATAAATATGCAGTTCGCAAGTATTTTTAAATGAAATATCAAGTAATCTGGCACACTACAAACTAGGAATGTGCATTCCCTTCACATACCAATCTTTTTGATGCACAGAGGACTGCAAGACTGATTTGAACAGAAACATATTTTGCTATTGCACACGTTTCACATGTAATCTTCACCTCAGGTCCCCAACACTTTATTGTGAAAACAGCACATAAATAGCTTACTGACACAAAACATGCATGAAATAGTGTATGTAACCAACATAAATTTAAATGCACATTCAAACAATACTGGCTGGTAACCCTATAGCAAGCATAAAAAAAATCATACAAGGCTTAGACAAGAACATTCAAGACTTGTAGGAGAGACTGTTTAGAGATATTGAAACCTGCTTCCAGAAGAAAAAAAAAAAAAAAAAAAAAATAGCCCAGTTTTTCTCTTAACCCTTAAACCGCTACATACATGGGGGTTAATGCACCCCTGGACGCCAAATACTTTTTTGCTGGACTTTTTAAGTGAACGTCACAATTCACAAAGAAAATGTGACATTTTAATGGAACACATTTTTTCATACAACAACGCTGTTCATTTTACACACTGCCAATGAACTGTAAAAACTTTTAAAAACACTACTGCAACAATATATTATTATATGTACAAGGTGTAACTGACACCATTGATGAAATTCAGTGAATCACAGAGCCAACTGCACTTGAACTGGCTGCACGCAAGCACACAGAGGTGGCGCAGTGGTAGTGCTTCTGCTTTGCAGTAAGGAGACTGTGGAAGATTGTGGGTTCACTTCCCGGTTCCTCCCTGTGTGGATAGTGCTTTGAGTACTGAGAAAAGCGCTATATAAATGTAATGAATTATTATTATTAAGCGCCGATGCTTGCAGGCTAGTCTAGTGCAGTGGCTGAATCCCAGGAACAGTGATGCTGCAGGGGGCAGCAGTGGTCATGAGCTGGCTGCTCAACAAATATACGGCACTGATTCATCAGCTCCAGCATGCTGGCAAATTGCTCTATGAAGCGACTATAGCTGGTTGCGGAGTTCAATACTCGTCCCCTGCGTGCTGGCAAATTGCACAGAGACACTACTATAGCCGATTGCAGCATTCAATGAATATACATCGCCGAATATACTCGGGTCCAGCATGCTGGCAAACTGCACTAGGAAACAACTTTAGCCAGATGCGGAGTTCAATGAATGTATGTTGCCGAATGTACTCGGCTCTGGCGTGCTTCTAAACTGCACTGGAAACCGACTATAGCTGGTTCCGGCGGTTTAAGGGTTAATAGGTGTAAAATTGACACATTCACATTATGACAAAAGAATTTCAACTTCCATCAAATAAAATAGAATAATAAATTCCAACACATTTCATCTTTGCAAAATATTTAAAATATGAAAGCAATATTATAGTATGATAAAACTGAATTTGTGGGTATCACTAGCAATTTCCAGTGTTCATTTACAATATACAAATAAAAGATCAGACCTTGGATATACTGTACACATGGGATAGAGCTGCACTATTAATTACACATTTATCATGATTACAGGTACTGTGATAGACTATACTAATTGTGAAAAGTGGCGATTACTACATTCCATTTAGTACTCACACAGTTAGAAATCAAGCTTTCCCAGTTGCACAATGTTTACAACACTCACTTGCTGTGTAGAGCAATAACAGGGATATTTCCTAATCCTGAGCACATCAGCAAAACAGAGGCAATTGCATCAAATGATTAATTACAGGCAATAGTGCTGTGCGCATTTTTAGAACTGCTATCAAACATTTATACAATGTCTGAAATTCAAAACCAAATTGGCTGATCAGAAAAAAAAATTCAGCATGCGCTTTTCTAAGTTTTGTGGTAATTTAGTTGCAGCTCTCCTTTACTTCAGGAGTTACAGTAGTTCAGCAAGCCCATGTCTTATTTCTTACAAACAAAGAGCAATAGCTCAGACTACCTGAGAAAGACCACGATATTATTACACTGGTAAAAAAATAAACACACTGTATAAATACAGTAAATGTATATTTTAACATTAAGAAAAGCTTTAGTGCAATGACTAAAAATTATTAAACTGCAAAATAAGTCTGTATATTTACATTTAAGCAGTATATAACTGCCAAAATCAATGTGTGAGAATATAGGCAGACAGTCTGTTTGTTAGTGAAAATTGCTTCCTTAAAATTATTTGCCAGTTATTATTAACTGTTTTTGGATGAATACATTACAGAAGAAATTAAAACACTATGAACTTGTAATTTTTTGGTATGAGAAGCATTGTGCTTTCCTTAATGCCATATTCTGGAAAAATATTTTTTAAATAATAAAATATGTAATTTAAGGGAATTTTTGATTATTTTTACAGTCCCTGAACAATATGGCTACAGAATTTACATTTTCAAAGTAAGAAATGAACAGGTTAACACTTTAATACAGGACATACTGTAAGGTTTCTCCAAATGTGGTTATGCAGGACATTTTTTAAAATCCAAAATTTACCAATTATACATTCATTTTTTAAGTGGTCCCCTGCTAAATGGAGTTTCTATGGCATTGTACCTATACCGTTGGCTGCAGAAAATATGTATGTCATCGTAGTGTAACATGGTTTGGGGATTCCATGTTATCACATAAGTAGTCGTCAATTTACAACCTATGCGTCTTACGACTATTAACTTACAACTGCTACCGCATCTCAAATGCAAACGACAGTTTGTCACACCAGCTCTGTATACAGTGACTCAGTCATTTCTATTGCAGTTTATTACCTGCAGTGGTTTCAACTACGTTCAGTTACATTTGTCTTACAATTAAAAGAGGAAAAGGGCAATTTATTGACACAAAATTGAAGGTGATCAAGAAGTACGAGGGAGGAAGGAAAGTGAATGCGATCGCACAAAACTTTTAAGTCATTCCATTGTAAACGGTGCTGCACTCTGACTTTGAATCTAGTTAACCTCCAAAGTTTCAGCGAAGGGGTAGTAAAACTACATAGAACTCCTTTACCTGTTAATTAACATGCTGAAAATGTTGAAACAGAAAACATATGAATGCTCAAACTCTGCTGGTACAATTAATCCTCTCACAGTTAACACAATGAAGTTTGGGAGACTCAATACTGATAACGTAACATGACACAGACAAAGAAATTATTTGTTAAACTGTTAAGGTTTGGTTACAATACCAGCAACAATAATAAATAAAAAAAAAAAATCTACACAATGACTTAATGGACTTATTATACAATGCTATACATACAGTCAGGCTTAAATACATAAACCGTATGTCCAGACTTATGATGGGTCCGACTACCTGTACAGTAATTAAGCCAAAGTCAGACTCTGTGTTATTTAAATGATCCCCTTTACAGTGTAAAGCCTGAATAACTCTAGGGACAACATTCTGCTATAATGTAGTGGAAAAAATATGCTATAAAAAAAATTTCTATGACTTTTGCCACTCTAAGATAACTCATCAATATTTATGAGTGGGTGCAAAGCCTTCTACCAAAACAAGAAGCTGTAAGGCCAATTTTATAACAATCTTCACTATCACTTGATTGAACAAATGGTTCAATCAAGTGATAGTGAAGACAGCACAAATGGGACATAGACACGGAGAGTGAAACTGTTACATATGACACTGTACGACCAAACTGAAGTTATATGCTTGAAGGTTCAACATGATATCAAGTCGTCGTATGGCAAAAAAAAAAAAAGGCAAAATGATTGTGATAAAGTAGAAAGATGTTAACCCCATAAGCTCTGTTCACAATGCAGCAACTGCCTTTTGTGTAAAATTTAATGTGGAAGTCACTGTCCCTTATATTGTTGAAGCCTATAGTAACACAAGGGGCATATCAATTTTAGGAAGCAATCACGGTCATTCTACACACTCCTGCAACAGAAAATAAGTGTGCAAAGAAATACACTTCTACTGTCCCAATTGTTATGTCTGACTGTGTCATGCTGACTATTTCAAAACATGTAATACCCTGCATCTGTATAGCAGTGAATACTAGGTATACCTTTCCTATTATATTTATGTCGAGGTTTTGATATTTACACGTTTCTGCAACACAACATTTTTCTTGTGGAAAAAGTTTTTGGCAAAATTCATCTGGAGGGAATCAATGGTAAGGAGGCTACTTGACATTAAAAATTGCAATTATAAAATCAAGGACAATAATCACAAGTTATCAGTTTTGTCATAATCCTGCATCCCTAACATATGGTGACACGTTTTGAGCATAAACCCAAAAGTGGTATTCTCTACAATTCTGCATTTGTAAGAGGCCTAAGATTAGCTATTGTGCAGTAAAACATCTGAATTACAAAATTTCTGGAATTTGTTGTTTATAGTGTACTAGGTTTCTCTTTTTAGAAACAAGTCAAAATGCAAGCCAATAGTGTTGATCAGCAAATTTTGCCAAAGCATTATTCGCAGCGAATTTGCTGCATTTGCCCTTGTTTGTTGAACTATTTACCAATAAGTCAGAAGGTTTAGGAGAATTTTTAAAACCAGTGTGCCATAATGCTTTGCAAAGCCAATGTAACATCCTGCGTCGATCTTCGGGTTCCATGTCAACACAAGAGGAGGAGGTGCATGCCCTATGCATGCACATTAATTAGCCACATGGCGCAGGGAGAGTGAAAACAAACATTGAAGGAGCCTGACACCTCAAAAAAACACTTCAAAAAATAGAATGAGCCAGTGGTTTCAATCCTAACATCCCACTTTGAATTTTCTGTCTTTAAAAAACCAACATTTATTTTTCTTTTGATTATGATTTCAGCATTTCCCTTTTGTTTTGATGAAACATACGATTGTGCATCTCTGACTGTCTTCTTTCTTCTTTGATATCACGGAGGTACGGTGGTGCAGTGGTTGGAACTGCTGCCGCACAGCTCAGTTCACATTTTATAGCATAAATATACAGTATTATAATAAACAGACTTTAAAATGTTAATTGTCTCAACTGTAAGTATCTAGAATTCTTGGCTAGACCACTGCATAGAGTAGGTCCACCTACTTTTTTAGTTGCAGCTGACATCTCTGAATTGCCAGCTTTCAACAAGGTTTTTGAGCAACTGTGAAGGTAGTTCTAAACAGGCCAGACATGAAATACTAGACAGTGAAACTGTCTGTGAAATTTTATTAAAAGCTATTAAGCAAATACAAGTTGTTACCAGAACCAAAAAGCTAAAACCATAACTTAAGTTGATAAATGGAATGCTATTAGTCATTATCCTGTAAGTTTGTTCAAGGTTTTTCACCAATGTGCAGGTTGATCTTTGAGTGCCAGGTCAGTATAAGAGAAGGAAGGGTGTGACCTATGTATGCATAATAATTAGCGAAGCAAACTTAGCAATGTTTGCTCGTCACTAGAAGCCAAACAAATGTAAAAATCTTTGTTTTAGTAAATTGTATTGAGTTTAAAAACCACAAAATGTAAAACATAATCCAATAAACAATTAAAAAATATCAGCAAAACAATCATAATAAAAATTAATTACAAAAATAAAACATCCCAGCCTTGACAATGACAGAACACAATATTGCCACCATGGGCAATGAACGAATTACTTAATGGTTACATGAAATCCTTAAAATTAAAACATGAGGAAGGTCTGTATACATTGGGTGCCTGGAATGATTAAATGAAGTAAACCCTCTTGGGAATAACTAGGCATCTCCCAACTTTTATTTTCTGCCTTTTTGTATGGGTTTAAGGTGTGTCGATTTGTTTTTGTGTGTGCATTTACTATATTCAAGAAAATAAATTAAATAAAAGCATCCAGTAAAAGACAAATAAATGATTTAACATATTTGTGATCAATTATGTGGCAACCAAAAATTCAGAAGTGAGAAAGCAGGTCATGACAGTCAGGTCATTTTCACACACTAATACTTAAAACCTATATAGTACGCAAGTAGAAAGATTACACAGACACCAAGATAAATTTCTAAATAAAATAATAAGGCTAAAGTATACATGGATAAAGGAGTACAGCTCCCCCAAAAAAAGTTTCAAAATGTAAAATTTTACACTTGAATTGTAATAAAATTATGCAGAGACATCAAAAGACAAGCATATAATATACAGGCTGAGGTATGTCTGAGAATAAAAAATGGAAAATGTATGCCTTCAAAAATATTCTTTTCTCATGCAGGTGAAGTTACTGCTAAAGGCCTCAAAGGCAAATTCTTAGTTTGGAAAATGCAAGAAGCCAGTCAGGTTTGCTTGATATCAGATAAGAGAGGCAACAGGATCAATTGCATTCAACTTAAAGACCTGAACATGACTTCAGCCCATATTTCAGTAATCAAGAAGTCCTACAGAAACCTGAAAATCTTTCATTGGTGTAGACGAGCCTATAAAGGGTTGGAAAGTACAACAGACAGTGATGCCTGGAGAATGAAACCAGATGTAACAAAAACTATGGTACTTTTCACAAATAGCATTCAATTCATAATTCACATTTTTGGAAACAAATGTTCATTATAAAAATAAAACCATTGCAAATACTATTTGCTGCATTAGGAGGAATTATGGCTGTAAGATTAATTGATTCCAAATGAAAACTACAATTTGGCATAACAGGATATTCAAATCTATTGAGCTTCAATTTGAATTAACCCATGTATTATAATCTAAATAAATATATAACCTTCCAGGCCACGATGGTTTCCATTTTGTTTTTTTCTTCCAAATCTGCCTGTCAGAGAACATTATATGGGAAATACAGCCCAGTAACATCAAGCACAAGTACCGATTATAGATTAGGGATGTCACATTACCAAAGTACAGTAGACCCTCGCGAAGTCACGGTTCAGAGTTCGCGGCCTCAGTCATTTGCAGATTTTTCCTTAAAACCTATCTAATAATTGTTAGCAGAAACCGCAAATACCCTCCGCAATTTTTATGGCTTTTTTCATGGCAATACTGTACTGTAGAGCGAACAGGAAGCAACTGTAGAGGAAAACACAGCTTGGGATGGTGAAAGTAGCCCATAGAATTTGAAACTGCAACTCCCATCAGTGGCTCTGATTGGTCTTCTGCTGAGGCTGTTTGGGTCAAAGGATGTCAGCGCGGCTTTTAAAAAGGGGGTCAGTGACCAAGAGCAAAAAACATGTTTCTGTAATTTGTGTTTCAAGTTCCTGTCTGTCTGCCTTCTGTTGGGTTACCTGTACTTATTTGTTTTGTCCTGGATCATTTCGTTTTTGGCGTCTGGATTGTCTGCCGTCTGCCTGTGTACATCAGGACTGCAAGTGGATTCATGGCCATCCTGCAAAGAAAGGAGCGCTCCTGAACCCATCCACCTGTCTTCACCATTTCAGGAACTAGCGGTAGGACTATCTTTACATTCCCATTCAACGTGCGGATCTCTGGACTATCTATTTTCATCATTACATTTCATCCATTGCTGTTTATCATGATTTAATGTGTGTGTTTTCTTTGTGTTTTGTTGTATTTAATGTGTAATCGCCGTGCGGGTCGGGCCAAGGCTGGGTGTGTCCCTGGAATCTCCACCATAAAAATAAATCACCGACTTCTCGATGTTGTGAATCTTAGAGGCACCGGACTGCTACAGCGTTATTAATTTCTCATTGCTGCTGATTGACTGTGATGCATCTCCAGCTGAGTGTTCTTGTGTTTTCCGTTTTGTTCCTCTGAACCCTTAAACCGCCACAACCGGCTATAGTCATTTCCCAGTGCCATTTGCGATCATGCAGGAGCTGATCAGTCAGTGTCATACATTCGTTGAGCATCCAGCTCATGACCACTGCCAGCCCCTTGTAAGCAGGGGGGCTGAATGCACCCCTAGAAGGCATGGACACTCCTCAAAAAAAAAACCCTCTTAAAAAACGCTGATAGACTACCTTCACATTGCTCCCTTACTTGCGGCTGCTCTGTCACACGTTATGCTTCTCGCGCTACGCTTACTTAACCCCTTAACCGCCCTCTGCTGGATATATCCGGCATCGTAGCTTTAATGCTGACGCCTTACTGCCGGAATTATCCGGCACATTTGCCTGTGGTTATGTGAATGCCTGGCGCGTAGTATAACTGACGGTTTGGTGTGGGTATTATTACTACGTTGTATTTCGACAACTCTGCGCTTGTATTGGCCGATCACGTGATGTGATTCGAAAGTGAAAGCTGTGAATATGGCGAAACGTAAACTGACTTCAAGTGAGGTTTTGCAGGCGATTTTGGACAATAATTCTGATCATGATTGTAGCAGTTCTGAAGAAGATTTTAGCGACAATGATGATCAGCAATGTGCGCTGCATGATACTGTATCCCCAGCATCTCAACTGGACTGCTGCCCGAGGTGAACTACCTTTTCTGCATCCGTTTGAGGCAACGTGTGGCTTTACTGTTGATGTAAACAATTACACTGCTGAGCAGTTTTATGAGCTGTTTGTGTCACCTGATTTGATCAGACATTTTGCTCATCAGACAAATCTGTATGCAGCACAGTTTATTGAGACAAATCCCAATTTACCTCCACATTCCCGTGTTCATGCTTGGGTAGACACTGATGAAAACGAAATGAAAAAATTCATTGGGATTTTGATGTTGATGGGAATAATCAGAAAACCAGATATTGAGATGTACTGGTCTACAGATCCTATGTATGCAACACCTATTTTTGCAGCTATCATGACACGTAACCGATTCTCTTTGCTGCTGAAATTCTTTCATTTGAATGACAACAAAAATGAGCCAGATAAGAAAGATCCAAACCGCGACCGCTTGTTCAAGCTACGTCCTTTGATTGATCATTTATTTGAAGCATTTCAGTTGCCCTACATGCCAGGACCATCAGTTACAGTTGATGAAAGTTTATTGTTGTGGAAGCCTGAGAAAAGGTACATTTTGTGTTTTATTATGTGTTTGCCCATTTGTAGAACTTGCACAACATTTAGTGGTCAATACTGCTTGAATAAATGTAAAAAATGTAAAAAAAAAAAATGTAAAAAAACGAAAATTGTTCAGATTTCGCCTGGCGTGGGGAATATTTAGGGAGTTGGCGGTTAAAGGGTTAAAAGCATGAACAGCACCTGTCCTTTTTGGCCGATTGCTTTGTTTCTCTCTCCTCCCCCAGACATCCTCTGTTCCTGTTGGGGGTCCCGTTCCCGTTGTGCTCCCCTATGATGTATGCCTATTCTTTTAAACGAGAACTAACTGAATACTGAGCTAGTTTCACTTCTGAAAGAAACAGGTTTGTTTGAAGTGTTTGAATAAAGTCCATGTCTCTACAATCTCCTGTGTTTCTGTGCAATTCTGTGACCCAAGCGTGACAACCTGCAGCCTCACTGTCCTGGAGATTGAGCCGCTGCACTATAGCCTGCCAGCATCCGCGCTTACCGCTGTGTGCTTGCGTACAGCCAGTTCAAGCGCAGTTGGCTCTGTGATTTCATCCATGGCGTCCGTTACACCTTGTACATATTGTTCCAGGAGTTTTTAAAATAGTTTTTACAGTTCATTAGCAGTGTGTAAAATTATCAGTGTTGCAGTAATTGTGATGCTCTTTGCAAGAAAAAAAAAATGAATTCCATTAAAATTTCTCTTTTTCTTTGTAAATTGTGACGTTTACTTAAACTGCAGCAAAAAAGTATGCATTAACCCCCAAGTATGTGGCAGTTTAAGAGTTAAAGCCACAAGATGCTGTCGAAACACCCGGCACCTTCTAAGGCTTCTGGCAATGAAAACGTGCTTGCATGAATTACAGTACATGTAGCGGTAACATTCTAGCACTGCAGGAGACATATCAGTACAGTAATATGCAGTATACAGATTTACCTTTACATTCTTTTTTTAGGTAATGTATTAAGCGGAGTTTGAAATTAAATTAAAGTGTTTTGGGGGCATATTTAGGGTTTAAACTATAAAAATAGGCATTTTATTTAACCACATCCAAAATTCATGGTTTTTCCACAATTCGCAGGTGCTCTAGGTACGTAACCCCATGAAATTTGGGTGTACTGTATTGAAATTCAATGTAATTTTTATAACCAATAAAGTATATAATGTAACTAAAAAAAAATTAAACTGCGCTTCTGTGTGCATTAAAATCTTAACAGTGATGAATACAGAAATTTTAGTCATCATATATTAATATAGTCTTTTGTAAACTCTGCTTAGAAAAGCAACACACAACCAGACCACTAATACACTTAAAGGCTTTGCATAAACGGAAAACAATGCACAATGTAATTTCGTATAAATAAACAAGGAAGTCTTTGCAAATTTCACATTTTTTGCAAGGAAGACTAGCATGTCAATGTGCTCTTCCACGAGTGTTTTTTGTTGGGCTGCAAATGAGACCTGATGTACTAAATAAATGTACTGATGCACACTTTAAAGTATATAAGCACACAGAGGAGTAGTGCCACTGTTTACGCAAATGAACACTGGAAAATTACAGCACCTTACAACATATAGCAAATGTGAGGAAATTTTAAAATCACACATAATAAAAGAAACTTAAAACAAAAAAGCAGCAGACTTTGCAGCAAAAGTTTAAAAAAGACCACCACAGGAGAAACAGAACTTCAAAAATCCGTAAGCATTATGGCTGCACTCATTGATAACAACACCTCAAGAATTATGAAAGTCTGGTTGGTACACTGAAGAATTAAAAAAGCCTGTGTATATATGTGTGTGTGTATATTTATATATATATATATATTATATATATATATATATATACATATATATATATACATACACACACACACACACACACATTTAACAGCAAAAAAGCTGAAGTACAAATAATAATTTGAAGTGATTAAAACCTGTAAGTATATGTATATTTACATTTAAGCAGTGTTTCATTTCCAAAGTTAATTGTGTAAAAAAATAGAGAATTAGTGAAAAATGTTTTGTTTTTTTATTTTTAATTAAGCTTTGTGGTACAGTATAGAAAAATGCAATATGACAGCTTATAACTAATAAAAAACATTTTCTATTATGCCATATGCATTATGGACACATTGTTGTACCTATTTTATTAGTATGTATTATAAGGAAAGTTTATTTTAGTATTTTTATAGTCACTGAACAATAAGTCTACAGAATTTAATTTTGTTCATAAAAAATAAACAGTTAACAACTATGGTCTTTAGATTATTTATACAGTTTAACATAAGACTTCTGTAAGTCTGGTTAAGCGATAAAAGAAAAAAGGTATCAGTATCAGCCAGCCAAAGTAGTAACATGAAATAAGTGATCTGTATCAGCCTTAAAAAAAACCTGATCAAAGCATCCATACAGACATTCAGATCAGCCATTAATTTTAGTTTGTCAAATCACTTTGCAGATTATGTTGAATCAACAGACTTGATTTAGGGCAAACATCTTCAAGTTTGCTACTGTCAGGAGTCAAAGTTGTTATAAAATTTGACATCAGATTCACAAGATTTTATGCCTTAATTATTTTTCCCTCTGTTTGATGGTGCCTTTGAAGGGGTGAATAGGGACATACTAATATTAGCAATGTAAACATATGATGCAATATTTTCTAAGGCATATGCATTTTTTGTTTTGCTTGTTTTTCTTCAGTTGATTACAAAACCTCGGTAAGAATATTGTGATTAACACATATATGTACAGTGTTTGGGTTGTATATTGATAAGTAATTTTATTAACGTAGTTAGCATCTCAAAGGCTTTGCAACACTCAACACTAAACTTAATACAAGTGCCTTGAGCATGGGAAAAGCACTATATAAATAAAATTTATTACACAAATTGTGCAACTACAATGACTTAGCCATTTTTTGTTTATTGAAATATGTCTGTTTATTTTCAGATTAAACTTAACACTTGACTCTAACAAATATCTCTAGAGAATTACCCAAACTCTACACTTTAATTAATGATAAATGGAAAATAAAAGGAAACTTTATACTATGGCTTCTCACACTCACATAATGTAGCATACAGTGCATCCAGAAAGTATTCACAGCGCATCACTTTTTCCACATTTTGTTATGTTACAGCCTTATTCCAAAATGGATTAATTTCTTTTTTTTCCTCAGAATTCTACACACAACACCCCACAATGACAACGTGAAAACAGTTTACTTGAGGTTTTTGCAAATTTATTAAAAATAAAAAAAACTGAGAAATCACATGTACACAAGTATTCACAGCCTTTGCTCAATACACCTTTGGCAGCAATTACAGCCTCAAGTCATTTTGAATATGATGCCACAAGCTTGGCACACCTATCCTTGGCCAGTTTCGCGCATTCCTCTTTGCAGCACCTCTCAAGCTCCATCTGGTTGGATGGGAAGCGTTGGTGCACAGCCATTTTAAGATCTCTCCAGAGATGTTCGATCAGATTCAAGTCTGGGCTCTGGCTGGGCCACTCAAGGACATTCACAGAGTTGTAGAAAGGGCATTCACACAGCGTGCAGAAGGAACTCAGAGTCCAGCTCAGGGCGGCAAAGGAGCAGTACAGGAGAAAGCTGGAGCAGAAGTTGCAGAATAACAGCATGAAGGAAGTGTGGGATGGGATGAAGAGTGAGGCCACAGGTTCAACACACCCTCGACCCTCTGCAGTTTGCATATCAGGAGAAGGTGGGAACAGAGGATGCCATCATCTATATGCTACATCGATCCCTCTCCCACTTGGACAGAGGCAGTGGTGCTGTAAGAATTATGTTTCTAGACTTCTCTAGCGCCTTCAACACAATCCAACCTCTGCTCCTTAGGGACAAGCTGATAGAGATGGGAGTAGATTCATACCTGGTGGCATGGATCGTAGACTATCTTAAAGACAGACCTCAGTATGTGCGTCTTGGGAACTGCACGTCTGACATTGTGGTCAGCAACACAGGAGCGCCACAAGGGACTGTACTTTCTCCGGTCCTGTTCAGTCTATATACATCGGACTTCCAATACAACTCTGTGTCCTGCCACGTGCAAAAGTTCTCTGATGACACTGCTATCGTGGGCTGCATCAGGAGTGGGCAGGAGGAGGAGTATAGGGACCTAATTAATGACTTTGTTAAATGGTGCGACTCAAACCATCTACACCTGAACACCAGAAAAAACAAGGAGCTGGTGGTGGATTTTAGTAGGCCCAGACCCCTCATGGACCCTGTGATCATCAGAGGTGACTGTGTGCAGATGGTGCAGACCTATAAATACCTGGGAGTGCAGCTGGATGATAAATTAGACTGGACTGCCAATACTGATGCTCTGTGTAAGAAAGGACAGAGCCGGTTATACTTCCTTAGAAGGCTGGCGTCCTTCAACATCTGCAATAAGATGCTGCAGATATTCTATCAGACAGTTGTGGCGAGCGCCCTCTTCTACGCGGTGGTGTGCTGGGGAGGCAGCATTAAGAAGAAAGATGCCTCACGCCTGGACAAACTGGTGAGGAAGGCAGGCTCTATTGTTGGCATGGAGCTGGACAGTTTGACATCTGTGGCAGAGCGACGGGCACTCAGCAGGCTCCTATCAATTATGGAAAATCCACTGCATCCACTAAACAGTGTCATCTCCAGACAGAAGAGCAGCTTCAGCGACAGACTGCGATCACTGTCCTGCTCCACTGACAGACTAAGAAGATCGTTCCTCCCCCAAACTATGCGACTCTTCAATTCCACCCGGGGGGTAAACATTAACATTATACAAAGTTATTGTCTGTTTTTTAGCTGCATTATTATCAATCTTTAATTTAATATTGTTTTTTGTATCAGTAAGGTGCTGCTGGAGTATGTGATTTTCCCCTTGGGATTAATAAAGTATCTATCTATCTAGTCCTGAAGTCACTCCTTTGGTATCTTGGCTGTGTGCTTAGGGTCGTTGTCCTGCTGAAAGATGAACCGTCGCTCCAGTCTGAAGTCAAGAGCGCTCTGGAGCAGGTTTTCATTCAGGATGTCTCTGTACATTGCTGCAGTCATCTTTCCCTTTATCCTGACTAGTCTCCCAGTCCCTGCCGCTGAAAATCATCCACACAGCATGATGCTGCCACCACCATGCTTCACTGTAGGGATGGTATTGGCCTGGTGATGTGCGGTGCCAGGTTTCCTCCAAACGTGACGCATGGCATTCACACCAAAGAGTTCAATCTTTGTCTCATCAGACCAGAGAATTTTCTTTCTCATGGTCTGAGAGTCCTTCAGGTGCCTTTTGGCAAACTCCAGGCAGGCTGCCATGTGCCTTTTTACTAATGAGTGGCTTCCGTCTGGCCACTCTACCATACAGGCCTGATTGGTGGATTGCTGCAGAGATGGTTGTCTTTCTGGAAGGTTCTCCTCTCTCCACAGAGGACCTCTGGAGCTCTGACAGAGTGACCATCCGGTTCTTGGTCACCTCCCTGACTAAGGCCCTTCTCCCCCGATCGCTCAGTGTAGATGGCCAGCCAGCTATAGGAAGAGTCCTGGTGGTTTCGAACTTCTTCCACTTACAGACGATGGAGGCCACTGTGCTCATTGGGACCTTCAAGGCAGCAGAAATTTTTCTGTAACCTTCCCTAGATTTGTGCCTCGAGATAATCCTGTCTCTGAGGTCTACAGACAATTCCTTTGACTTCATGCTTGGTTTGTGCTCTGACATGAACTGTTAACTGTGGGACCTTATATAGACAGGTGTGTGCCTTTCCAAATCATGTCCAATCAACTAATTTACCACAGGTGGACTCCAATTAAGCTGCAGAAACATCTCAAGGATGATCAGGGGAAACAGGATGCACCTGAGTTCAATTTTAGCTTCATGGCAAAGGCTGTGAATACTTATGTACATGTGCTTTCTCAATTTTTTTTATTTTTAATAAATTTGCAAAAACCTCAAGTAAACTTTTTTCACATTGTCATTATGGGGTGTTGCGTGTAGAATTCTGAGGAAAAAAATGAATTTAATCCAGTTTGGAATAAGACTAACATAACAAAATGTGGAAAAAGTGATGCGCTGTGAATACCTTCCGGATGCACTGTATACCAAATGTCACGAGTACAGCTTTTGTTGTTGTTTTTTTTTTGTTTTTTTTTTAAAATTGATATCTTTAAAACATTTAAATGTTTATATTAGGAACAACATACCAGGTTGCTATAGGCTTATTATTTCATTAAACCTACAGGAACTTCATTTGCAATCAAATTCCAAGTGTGTAGTTTATTGTAATTTGTATTGTTTTGTGAAGTCATCTTTTTTTTTTTTTTTTTTTTTTTAAACTATAGTAATGGGAAACCAGTTGGATCAAGTTATCACCTTTCTTCCTCAAGGCACCAATGCAAATACAATTAGTGCAACTAGTAAGCTACAAAAGTAGAAAATAAGATACTATGTGCATTTTTGTTTTTATTTTCAAAACTTGTAACATTATAATTACATGCTACCCTGTCAAAGAAATGAAAGCCCTGTGATGTCTATCATATTTGTCCCTCACATCTTTCTGCGCAGTAGTTTGAGGGGTTGCATGGTTTACTAACATTATCGACAAGAGTTTCCAGTTATTTTCAGTACTATTTCAGTAGTAGGCTTCATTTAAGTAATATTAGCGACTCAAGAGTAGTTGCACAGTGCTCCAGTGATAATCAGTTGTGTAGTTTAACACCCCCCGTGAATCACACAGACCAAACTAGTGACGCTCCAGTTTAAATCAGACAATTTTCACTACAAGTAACTATATATGACTAGTAAATTGGCCAATCACAAAAAAAAATTTAACATCTGCTTTTCTAAGCTTTATGGAAATTTAGTTGTAGTGGTCCTTTACACAAAGGTATTACAGTAGTTCAGTCAGAAAAACAAAGACTGGAATATTAGCTTTTACATTAAAGAAAGTGGAGCAATAAATTAAGGGAAAAAAAGAATCAGAGGAGTTGTTCTGAGCTATCAGACAAACATCAAGAAAAGCTAATTTAATGAATTCAGACTATTTACTCCAATAATTAAAATGAATAGTGCTTGTCTAAGCTTGGACAGTGAGTGAGAGTGAGTGAGTGTGTAAAAAGTACAACAGCTCATATTTTTTATTAGAAAAAGGAGATAAAAAAACAATTTCAAATCCCTATTTAGTAAACAATTGTCTTGTTAGATTAACAGCAAAATTTGTCTATTTTATTTGTAAATTTATTAAGCAGGTTAGACTTGAATCTTCAAGATAGCGTCTTTTGAATAATTTGACAGGTTTACGACTTTTTTTAAAAGGTTTATATGGTGTTTATTAGAGTGCATCATACAGTACATTTTGATAAAAAGGTGAAAACTATATTTTTAATTAAACTGTGTCAGATAAGTACATTTCAGAAGTTAAACAACATGACAGCTTATGATGAGAAGCATTTTCTTTTAATGCCATACAGATTATGGATAAATGTGTTCTTTACACACTAATAAAATGTGTATTTAAGGAAATTTTATCATTTTTACGATCACCAAATAAATTTACTTTAACAACAATTAAATTCTGTAACAGGTAAAACCTGTGGTCTATAGTACAATTATAAAAATACAAAAGTTAACACTTTAAAATAGAATTTAAGGTTTCTATGCATCTGGTTATGCAGGAACTTAATGTAAAAGTTTTTTAAAAGAGAAAGAAAACAATGTATCAGAATCAACTGATGCAGTAACAGGATATGTGTGATCAGAAAGAGCTCTAGAAAACCCTGATCAGAGCATCTTCACACCAAATGGGCTTGATTTTGATTTCAGTCAGGCTCTTGTGTGTGTGGGAGCCGAATAACTACCGAGTGCTCACTTGAAAGTACAACACATACACTGCAACCACAAGGGGGGAAAAAAAAACAGTGGGTGGACCACAAAAGCAAAAGAGGAGCTCATTTGTCTGATGTCTCATATTCAATGAGCCTGCAATACTTTGGGAAATGTGAGACTGTGCAGTAAAGTCATCCTCTACTACTCCTACGCACGTAATCCAGCATCCTTACAGTGATAAAAATCCAGCAACTTCTGCCTAAAATTAACATGCTTACTAGTCTGTGTGTATGTCTATGTGCCACAGGCTTAAACTGAGCACTTTACAAAAACTTACTGGATAGCAATGGATGGGATGGTTTTATAATTGAAACTTGGCTTATTATTGTTTCAGTTAACCAATTAAATCAGAGGTTTATGCAAAAGTACAAGTGTTTTGCTCAAAAATGTTAAAACTTAATTGCTCAGTGTTACCCTTCATAGCAACAGTACTTTACAATTATGCTCTAGAACTACACTTGCCAAAAAACTGTACAGCACAAGTCTTGCTACTAACTGTAAAGTATAACTCAACACTTTTATGTCAGCATCAAGGGGAAGAGGTCTGAAACCATTATTAAGCGTCAACAAAAGTTGTCTAGAGTGCATAGCTTGATTTTATCCACTTAATGGGAGCACAGACTACAAGATGAACCAAGTCTAACACACTTCAAAACATCTTTTTATTTACAGTGCAGTGTCAAATACCAGCCATCATGATCATCAAAAGAAAAACTGAAGAAGAAGCTTTGCATACTGCTATCGACTAAGATTATGACACTACTAGATATAGATTTTACGCTGGTAGAATAAACATAAGAGTGACAGGTGCTCCCAAAAAAGGTTGTGGTCCCATGCTTTTTTATATGGTTTTTATAAATCAGTTGCAGTTTGTTGTATAATTCAGCTTTCATCAAATTACATTGATCAAGAAAAAAAAAATCTGTGTGAAGGAAGAACATTAAAGATTATGCTTATCTGAAAATAAACCAAACAACTGAAATTTTTGACTGTGCACAAACTTGACTGAGCTATGTTTGCTTTTTTTTTTTTGACTGAAAAATGGTAAACAAAAAAAAAAGCCTCATAAAAGGTTGGTCACCACAATACAATAGTATGCAACAATTACAAATTAGTCTTTCCTGAGGTAACCCACGGAAACCAAAAGCTCACATTTATAGACAAACTGTAATCCTGACCATGATCATGCACAGTATGATACACAGAATAAACAAAACTGATGTCAAATGCAGATCAATCTGGGACAAAGTTAGTAATGCTACTATTAATCTGTCAATTTTCACTGTAAATGTTTTGATTGGAAATTTCCAAACTATCCGATTTGAAAACATTGTTCAAGCTTTGCTTTTCTTACTGTTCCAGTAATGAAGGTGTAGTGTTCCACTAAACAAAATGTTACTCAGCCTGAACTGCACATGCAGCTGTTACTAGAAAACAGCCTGTAAATTGGTAGCAGCCGGGCAAAATTTGGGGCAGAGCACAAAAACAAAGTTGGAGTAATAATGAAGAACCAGGAATCCTTTACATGATATGTAAAGGTAAACAGATTGTCCAGATGTCTACAGATATTTTTACTTAGAAAAATACCATGGACACCACTTTAACATGAGAGTAAATGTATAGATTTTCTTTATGCAGCAGCTTAAGGGAAAACTGTAGAAAACAAAAACTATACAATACTACAACCAAAAGGTGCTCCAAATTACAAGTTCATAGATGAACCAATAGCTAAAAGATTTTAAAAACATCCAGATAATCTACTAGCACAATTTTGCCTTTGGCTAAGGAAACAAGCTTAGACTGAATGGTGTTGAATTGTTTGTATAATGTATTGTGCTCTTAAACCCTTTAACCGCCAACTCCCTAAATATTCCCCACGCCAGGCGAAATCTGAACAATTTTCGTTTTTTTACTTTTTTACATTTTTTTTTACATTTTTTACATTTATTCAAGCAGTATTGACCACTAAATGTTGTGCAAGTTCTAGAAATGGGCAAACACATAATAAAACACAAAATGTACCTTTTCTCAGGCTTCCACAACAATAAACTTTCATCAACTGTAACTGATGGTCCTGGCATGTAGGGCAACTGAAATGCTTCAAATAAATGATCAATCAAAGGACGTAGCTTGAACAAGCGGTCGCGGTTTGGATCTTTCTTATCTGGCTCATTTTTGTTGTCATTCAAATGAAAGAATTTCAGCAGCAAAGAGAATCGGTTACGTGTCATGATAGCTGCAAAAATAGGTGTTGCATACATAGGATCTGTAGACCAGTACATCTCAATATCTGGTTTTCTGATTATTCCCATCAACATCAAAATCCCAATGAATTTTTTCATTTCGTTTTCATCAGTGTCAAACCAAGCACGAACACGGGAATGTGGAGGTAAATTGGGATTTTTCTCAATAAACTGTGCTGCATACAGATTTGTCTGATGAACAAAATGTCTGATCAAATCAGGTGACACAAACAGCTCATAAAACTGCTCAGCAGTGTAATTGTTTACATCAACAATAAAGCCACACGTTCCCTCAAACGAATGCAGAAAAGGTAGTTCACCACGGGCAGCAGCCCAGCTGAGATGCTGGGGATACACCCACTCAGCGCCGTCATCCGATGCGTCTTCATTCACAGTATCATGCAGCGCACGTTGCTGCTCATCACTGTCGCTAAAATCTTCTTCAGAACTGCTACAATCATGATCAGAACTGTCCAAAATCGCCTGCAAAGCCTCACTTGAAGTCAGTTTACGTTTCGCCATATTCACAGCTGTTACATGCGAATCACGTCACATGACCGGCCAAAACAACCACAGACTTGTCGAAATACAACGTAGTAATAATACCCACGCCAAACCGTCAGTTATACTACTTGCCAGGCATTCATATAACCACAGGCAAATGTGCCGGATAATTCCGGCAGTATGGCGTTAGCAATAAAACGACGGTGCCGGATATATCCGGCAGAGGGCGGTTAAGGGGTTAACAAGTACAGTGGAACCTCGGGTCATGAACGTCTCTGGACACGTACAAATCGGGTTACAACCAAAAAGTTCGGCAAACTTTTGCATCTGTTCATGACCACACACTCAGGTGACGAACAAGCCTGTTTCCCTTCCGGTTTGTACGCGCCGGTGATTTATGCACGTGTTCAGTCTCTCCCGTACCTGTACAGTAGATTGTTCTCGGTCAGACGTGCATCGTGCAGAGGGACTTTACCTCAAAACTATAATCTCCTCTCCACCCAGTTCCTCCTCACTTCCTTCATCCCAGAACTCGACTCACGCAAGGTTAGTTTTCTTGGTTGTTTATGGTTAGTTTTTGTATAAATTACGGATTTTTCAATGTTCACTTTTTTTCCCAGTGCTTAAAACTCAATGAAAAAAAAGTGTTTACAGCGATTGGTTCGTAAGGCTATTAGTGTGAACTCTTGCAATGTTAGTTTTCTCTGATCAAGGTTTTCTCAGTGTTATTCAATGTTTTTACATTTAGTTTACTATTACACTGTGCATTCTATGGTATAATTAACTATTTTTATGCTTAAAAATTTAAACAAACAAAAAAAATATTTACATTCAGCTTGTACGGTCCGGAATGGATTAATTGCATTTACATACAGTCCTATGGGTGGAAATTTCTTTGGGTCATGACCAAATCGGGTTGCGACCAGAATTTTGGAACGAATTACAGTCGTGACCCAAGGTTCCACTGTACAGCAAAGCTCAGCTAATTTGACGCATGCTTATTTCTGACTGTGGAAAAGCAGCCCTGCATCTCAGATCTTTTTGCTTATAGTACATGAAAGAAATTAGCTGCTTCAGTGAATCTGCCCAGATAACCAAGAGTTAACTTGTGGAGCTTCTTGGCCAGCTTAGGACAAACTAAAAGACAAGTTGGCAAATATATCAATTAGTAAAAGACCAATAGAATGCTGAATGAAAGCATGATTCTGCATTTTTTATTGTTGCTAAATGATACACAAGCTTTAAAAAAGTTCATTTGCCCCAGGATCAAGGTCTAAAATTATAATATTCCATAAGCAATCTTTCATTACTGAACTTACAGTTCCATTAAAAGTATTAAAGGAAAAAAAACCCTTTCCCACTGCAATGTCATTTTAGTTTAGGTACTGCAAAAATGCATCTGTTACACATGTATTGCTATGTAATGAGGCCTTAACAAAAGGCTTCTATTGGTCTTAATTATGCTTTTAAAGCATCAAGTAAAATGGTTTTCATCTCTATGAAGTGTGTTATATTAACAGCCTTGTGATATGCTGATAAAATTACTTGTGAATATGAAAAGTAATTTTACAAATGACAGCCATTACAATATCATACTGTTTTTTTTCCCAAAGACAATCGCTTCACTTGAAAAATAATATCATTAAAAGAATGGCAAGCCTGAAAATAGGGATGCTCCGATCAGGTTTTTTTTTTTTTTCTTCAAAAAAAGGCCAACACCGATCACCATTTTCATGCTACAGTACTTGATCGGCTTTATCCCTTTAAAAACTTTATACTAACCTCCTGCATAACCAGATAAATATAAGCCTTGTTCTATATTAAAGTGTACTTTTATAATTAAACTATATACCACAGGTGTTAATTTCATTTTGTTATTTAAAAAATGAACAGTTATGTAGGATTATTGTTCAGTGATCACAAAATGCTAAAATAAGTAAAATTTCCTTACAATACATACTGTAACTAATAAAATGTGTACAAAAATATGCAGGGCCGTCTTAACGGCATCATTGGCCCCCAGTCAAAGTAGTGCACCAAGGCCCCAGTTCTGATAGCTGTGCACCACTAGGGGGTGTACAGCTCCTCAAACCTAGGGCACTATGATTTCCCCGATGCGGAAAACACTGACAGAATCATGGAATTAAGGCATAAAAATGGATTTTAGATTTTAAAAACGGAAATGTGTGGAATTTACATTACAGACTGAAGGGGTGACTGTTACAAATGTCCCAATAAATTAAACGATTGAATAATCTGCAGTTCTATGTAGTCATATCATCAGTTTGGTGGGAGAGTGTTGGCTGGGATTGGCTCCAGCAGACCCCCGTGACCCTGTGTTCGGATTCAGTGGGTTGGAAAATGGATGGATGGACCTGGCAGCACTATACACACTTTAGTGAGGCTGCATCACAAGTGATGTGGGTAAAGTCTGCCTTCTTCAGGAAGCCTACCAGGAACCCCCGAGGCAGGAAACATGAGGCGGAATAGCTGGTTCGCACCAGTAGGGTACCTCACTCAACATATTCTGGCAGAGAACACATCAGCTCAGGCTGTAACAAATATCCTAGAAACTAAAAGTGAATTTAACCTCTCTCTCAGAAGGATGCATCAAACTAGTAACAGCTCTTACAATTCTGGATATTCCTGCTACACAGACAGGCTGAGGCACAAGGTTTGCCAGACACTTTTATTTAAGAGGGGAAGCGTTTTCTGTTGCTCTCCACTTTGCAGCATGGTACAAAGCACCAAATAATGTAACGCACAGTCCTTTCTTTTTTCTCTCTCTTCTTCGCCTCCACTCCTCCTCACAAAATGTGTCCTCCATCTCCCGACTCAAGTCTTCTTATATTGGCCAACCCGTTAGGCGGAAACCTCATGCCATATGGCTCCTCCACTTTTACAGCATCCCTTGGCGGCACCAACGGTAGTTTGTGAAACTGCAATGGAAAACAGACCTTCTGCTTGGTGAAGCATCTCAGATATGAAAAAATATGGTCGTAATTTTGCAACCGATTAAAAGTTGAAGAAAAGCAAGTGAAAACTCTATCTCCATTTGTATGATCCCCTCAGATCTTGCCCTATGATAATGATAGCTTATGATGTACCATATTAGTCAATAATTGACCTATTATTGGGGCAGGACTCCTAAACTAATGAAAGTGGAGGCAAGTCTCCAATTCAAAATCTGTTGAGCTAAAGAAACTTTAATGGAAACCGTTTACCAATATTTTAGCAAATGTGCGTTTTTGATGTTAACTGCATAACTACATATCTAAAATTTGGATTATGCAACATATAAAATTTGAATTTTTTTCCCCCATGAACATCCGACAACGGTTTGCAGTTTTTCAAGTTATGTCCCCATTAATGCCCACTGCATCAAGAATTTTCTTACCTGCATTCTCAACAAAAACAGGAAATTATACATTTTCCTCAGCAATCTCTACAAATAAGGGGCAAGGAACAACTATCATTTTTGTGTGCAGTGCTCCTTTAATGTTCCTTAGGCTTATGTGCAGCATTTTGTACTTTTCTACATTAAAATGCAATATCCAAGTATTTCCCCAGTTTTCAAAATTGTCTAGGTATTTTGGAATTGTTTTTGCTGACTTCACAGTATCTGTTAGCCCTCCAATTTCAGTGTTAACTATTTCTTTTTTAAACTTTACCAGTTACAGCAAACACTTTGATTTTATAAAAAATGCCTTCTGAGTTCTAAAAGCATTTTTATTACAACAAAATTTAATTCATCACCGATCCTTGGCACTGTTTTCCTTGGTTTAAAGAATCATTTAACTTCGGTTGTCTGGTAAGTTAAGTTAAGAAGGAAGTAAAACAGCACAAACGCTTGAACATGTCTGAAGTAGTTCATAATAGCAATAACAGTATCAGCAACTGGAAAGGTCATTTACTATCAAACTGAACATTGCATAGAGTAGCAGCTCTTATGTAGGGAGGATGGTAAACACTGCTGCGTCATGGATTATCCAGTGATTGAATTTTAAGACCTGTAATTCTTGTGATGTTAACACGTTCTTCCCAACTGAACACAGAGTTTCGTCCAACATCACCACCCAACACACAAACTGTATACAGTAATCCCTCGCTATATCGCGCTTCGCCTTTCGCGGCTTCGCGGGTTTCTGCGGACAATGGGTCTTTTAATTTCTGGTACATGCTTCCTCAGTTGGTTTGCCCAGTTGATTTCATACAAGGGACGCTATTGGCAGATGGCTGAGAAGCTACCCAGCTTACATTTCTCTTTCTCTTGCGCTGACTTTCTCTGATCCTGACGTAGGGGGATTGAGCAGGGGGGCTGTTCGCACACCTAGACGATACGGACGCTCGTCTAAAAATGCTGAAAGATTATCTTCACGTTGCTATCTTTTGTGCAGCTGCTTCCTGAAACGACATGCTGCACAGTGCTTCGCATACTTAAAAGCTCGAAGGACACGTATTGATTTTTGTTTGTCTCTCCCTCTCTCTGCTCCTGACGGAGGGGGTGTGAGATGCCGCCTTCAACAGCTTTGTGCCGCCGTGCTTCGCATACTTAACAGCCAAACAGCCCTATTGATTTGTTTGGTTTTTTCTCTCTCTCTCTGACAGCCTGTGCTCCTGACACGCACTCCTTTGAAGAGGAAGATATGTTTGCATTCTTTTAATTGTGAGACGGAAATGTCATCTCTGTCTTGTCATGGAGCACAGTTTAAACTTTTGAAAAAGAGACAAATGTTTGTTTGCAGTGTTTGAATAACGTTCCTGTCTCTCTACAACCTCCTGTGTTTCTGCGCAAATCTGTGACCCAAGCATGACAATATAAAAATAACCATATAAACATATGGTTTCTACTTCGCGGATTTTCTTATTTCGCGGGTGGCTCTGGAGCGCAACCCCCGCGATGGAGGAGGGATTACTGTACAGGTTAAATGCAGCTATAGCGAGTACTGAAGTACCAAAATATTTACAATAATGAATACTTGATGTGGGCCCAAACAAACGTTCATAGAACATCATATTAAATGAATCACTTTAACAAAATGAATATCTTAGTATAGCAAACGTTTTTCAGGCAAAAATGGCCGCCGAAGATAATAATGAGATGCAAAAAATACTTAATACTGCTCCAACACTTTCTGCACCGAATCTTTGGAACTCTGAAACAGGTAGTCTCAAACAACAAAAGTCTGTTGCAAAATTTCTGGTCTACAGCAGGCTCACCAAGAGTGTAGATGCGAGTGATTTCCTACAGGTATAGTGGAATTCTGTGCTGGTGCTGCACTGAGTGCCTGTGTGGTGCGGATACCATACCATGAGTTTCTTAGCGGCTCTCAGTTTTCTTTGAAATGGAAAAAAAAAAAAAAAAAAAAAAAAAGAGAAATGGAGTCAGTTTATGCTGAAGGAAAAATTAATCTGGGCACAGTTCATTCCGGAATGAAGAAAAATGGCAAAAAAGTTTTTTGGAATTGCACCTTCATCTAACATCTCCTTTTCATAGTGAATTTTCAAACATGCATTTATATATATTTCAAAAAAAATAAATAAATAAATAAAAAAAGGTTACATCTTACGGCTCACTTTCAAATAAAATAATTTTTGCGGTGTAGTTAAGACGCGCCATATGTTATATTATATATATATATATACATATACACACACACACAGGTATTGTCACACTTGGGACACAGGGTTGCACAAGAGATGGGAAGTCAAGCCCATGTATTCAAGTAAAATACAGGTACTCAAGACTGTATCTGCCTTCTCTACACAGTAATAAAGACTTCATTCAAAATAGGAGCTGTTAGGAGGCACGGTACGGGCGATCGTCCTGCTTTAGCTCCCATCTTCAGATTAGTATATCAGCAACTCACAATCACTGTTGTGACAGATGTGGTCTGGGGAAGAGAGATCAGGAGAGTGCAAGGATAAGCAGATCAAAGCCCGGTGTTAAATGTTAACAACAAGCATGGTACACAGTACCCCTGATCCTGCAGAGTACAACCAATTGCTTTGCTCTTAGGTTACTGTTTACCAGAGGCACACAGCTGTCCTTGCGCTGCTGCCATTAGACATGGCAAATCGTCTGCAGCCCCGGTCACAATACTCGTTAAAACAAAATATTTTTACAGTCCTGTGAGTTTCATTATAACAGGATTCCACTTGTATAGTTTCTTAAATAGAATAATAAAAAGAACTACACTTATAAAAACTACGCAGTTGATTCACTCCCATCTGAACATTCGGCTAGCAAAACACTTCACCAGACAAAGTAAAACTGCATTAATGCTGATGGTTGATATTGACCGGTTTAAAAAAAAAAAAAAAATCACACATGTAGTACAAGGCAGATATTAAACCACTGAACTTCCCAGCAAAAGAGTTGAACTTGATAAGTCTGGGAATTGAATCACTGTAGCAATAGTGATCAAAATCTTAACCCACTGCTGTCCAGGAAACTGGCACATTTTATATTTTTTGCTTACCTTTTTTTTTTTTTTAATTACATCAGTTGTCACAAAGTAAAACATGCATTTAAAATGTATATGTTTAATAAATATTATGGGGCTGGGGTGAACAGTTGTTGTATACTATGACAGACGTGGTAAAGAACAGAGACATTTTTTTTTCTGAAAATGGATGCACAGTTTTACAATATATTAGTGATCTCAAGACCTGGATCAATATACTAGAATTGATCATTCTTTAATGGAAAGTAAATACATTTGTTAAGTTTTAAGGCTTTTTCACATCTGCACCAATGCCCCATAAACCCTACTTTAAATTGTAAGAACAGACATGCCATTTTTTTAGCTTTACAAAAATGCCTCACCATTTTCAAGGCAAATTAATGTATACAGTGGCTGGAAAAAATATCTGTTTTGAAAAATACCAAACTCATCCTTTTAATATAAAACTAGAAAACGCACTATGCCACACACAGACCAATGCGGACATCCACTGATGACATCACCTAATTAGGAACATTCACCTCTTAATCTCTACTACTTATTGCCTGCCAATTAACTGACTTGAAATCCACTTTATAAGCTACATCTGATGTCAAATTGCATCTAGTTATACATTTCAATCTTTTGATTGCAACCGTGTGAAAGGCTTTTTGAAAGTGTAACTAAACTATGTCACATGCTTTGCTTGTGTCTACTAATACAGTTGCCTGTAAACATATTGTTTGGGCAGGATCTATTGCTCATAAAATAAGGATGGCAGTTATTCAGCATGCTCTATAACAACAATCACATTTACTTCTACGGGACATTTTCATACACAGGATGTAGTTCAAAGTGTTTTACAAGATGTTAAAAGCAGTACAGTGTTGTACCATGTTAGCCATAGATTGATACAGGAGAAAGTAGGGTGAAATGACACCTTATATTGGCTAACTAAATAGATTACAAATGCGAGCTTATGAGGCAGCTAAGGCCCCTTCATCTGGCAAGGTGTAATAATTACAAGAATAAATGTAAATCAGGTAAAAAATAAAAATCAATACACACATAAAATAGATGTACTGTATAAGTATAATCTTTGTAAATAGTGCCTATATATGGTCTCTCACAATGTGTCCGATGAGTCAGAAAAAGAAAAAATCTTCAGTGGATCCGAGGCCAAAAGCCTTACTAGGCATTCTACCAAATATAAATGTACTTAAAATAGTTTCACTCTGGTTTTTAAGGGTTCATCCTAGAGGATTCAATGCAGCAGCAGTGACCTTTTCAGGGTTGGGTCCTACTTTACTCCCCTTTGGTGACATTTTGCTTCTTCACCCCACACTTCTACTCTGATATTAAGTACATTTACAGAAGGATATAGTGATAAACCAGTCAGTTAAGGTAAGAAGTGGTAATTAAGACTTCAGTTGGGACACTGTGGATTAAGTCGGTATTATATTGGAAAACGTAGAGATGGAAACTGCATTCAATATGGGGGATGAGGAACATTCAGGGCCGGATTTTCCTATAGGCTAACTAGGCTTCAGCCTAGGGCCTCAAGATCAAGAGGGGCCTACATTCAAATTGTTAGCAAAATTAAAATTACACTATTCTAAAAACAGTGAACACTAAAACACTGAACCGAAAATAAGGAGAAATTCTACGCATATGACTAATAAACAAACATAAAAATGTATTGGTTAAGATCAACGCGTATTACGTATTTTATTATCTCTCATGTAATTTACAAACTTAAAAATGGAAGGTGAAAGGGCCTCATAAGTGGAATAGCCTAGGGCCTCTTTTCATATAAATCCGGCCCTGGGAACATTACATACAACACTTCATAATGTCTGCAAAAAAGCGTAAGAAATAATGTTAAACTAGTTGATAAATTTAATCAGAAATGAAAACCATTCATTTTTAGTGATTGTTTATTACAAATCTTGATACTGTTTTTAGTTAATATTACTTATAACCGGAAGTGATGCCATCCTACCATAAGTCCGAAAAAGAAGAAAATTAAACTATCTGCGTAAAACGTAGATTTTTTTTTTTAAAGAACACGCAGGAATAGGGTAACAGTGCTTCAAATGCCTGTAACTTCTACGTGAATCAATCGTTCCTCTAAGAAACGAGCCGATGTAGTTCAAAGTAATCGTAAAACGGGAAGTATAAAGTAAATAATGCATAATTAAACAGACTAGATTTCCTTCTTGAACGTAGCAAAGTATAACTGCAACACATAACGAAAACAACACAAAGCATGACCAAGCAACATATGAGCAATAAGGATACTAAATTTAAGGTGGGCAAATATTACTTAATGACAGTAAAACGTGCGGTGAACACATGCATTTTACGACGTCAATGGAATATCATACGCAACATTTAAATGTGAAGTCATCCAACTAAAAATAAAGCGAATAATAAGAAAAAAAATTAGACAAACGGCAAAAGTGATCACTTTTTACTCACAAACATATATCGAGCTCCGCCGACTTCGCGGAACACACAACAGTGGCAAAAGCATGACTGCGAAAGGCTGTACACTGTGTGGGGCGGGGCAGAAACTCAAACACCGCCCCTGTGACAGCGCATCAAATGTCTCAAACCCAATGGCTGTTACGCTAGCCAATGGCGCTGCAGGGTGTGTGGTTATACATTTATCGTAACCTCTTATGCAAACGGAGAAAAAAAGTGGAAAACGAGAGAAGCACATTAAATAAATAAGCGTATGCAAAAAAGAATGGCCACGCAACAGCGCAACATTTCAAACAGGTCGCTTTGCGCGTGACCCTGTAATTCATTTAATTTCCTTCGTTTTCGTAACATTACCGTTTTCGCCCCGACTCTCTGCTTGTATTCGTAGTTTTAGGAAGCCATGGCAAGGGTAGAAAAGCCATATTTAATTTTAAAACGCGACACCCGAAAAGAGGCAGGTTTAACACTGGCTAAACGAAAACGCGCGCGCAAAATACACATATAGTCTTTTATATATACACACACACATATATATATACACATACACATATACACACATGCATGCTCGCTTACCACAATGTGAAAAAGGTGCACAAGAATATCTAGCTATAGCTGTTAAGGAAAATTAGTATTCACGTACCACCGTAAAATGAACATACATGCTGTTTTTTTCAATAAACCTTAACAGTAATCCATGCACGATGCATCTGCATATTGTTTAACCAGTCACGCATTCCCTCACATTGCATGCACTTTTAATTAGGATGCAAAAAATATAAAACGCACCTACCTCACTGGTCTTGACATTTTTTTTCAAACGTGGTAGAGGTGAAAATAAAAAAGCAAAATGCACAAAAAGCAAGCAAATTAAAAAAAGCTCTTCGCTTTCACGACTGAAGAAGGGAATTCAAGAACGGCATGCAAAAAGTAGATCGTCCGGATGCTCAATCTTAATCTAAAATCTGCAAAAGGAAACGACCAAAATATATTTTTTTAAAAACGATCTTTGATTTTTTTTTGCCCCCTCAGCTACACAAAATGGTGAATAAAACAAACTGAAACTGCAGCTCACGCTCAACCTATCCCTAAGATTTTTGGAGGCGGGGCTTGATGGGAAAACCTGCCTTCCGGCAACGAACAGGCGGAGTGTGCTCGTTTAAGTCTAGGATTGGGTAATTTAAATCATAAACCAGTAGCCCGTTGGTGGCTTCACTTGTCAGTGAGCCAGGAGGCTTGCACTATGTGTCCAACCCCTTGTTCACAAAATTGGTTGAGATGGCATTTTGGTAAGAAAACAAAAAGGCCGCGCACTTCGCAAAGCGATGAGCAAACGTTAATGAAATCAATAAGTATGATCAAAAGGAAACATTTTTAGATGCATTATGAGGATATAGTCCTGAGATGCCTATTTTGATGTTGTAGGAAAAAAATACGCAAAATTTTATTGCGATAAAACGCCGCGGCTGATCAAGGATCGGTGGCAGCCTTAACGTTTTAAAATGAGGGGAGGGGTTGCTAAGTTCACTCCGTATTGTGTTTTAGTTACTCCTGTGCTTTGTGCAAAATAAGAAGGTTTTTTTTAATTACCTTCGAAAAATTAATGTGGGTGTACTGGAGGCATACTGCAGCATTTTTACCTACAATAATTAATTTTCCTTTAAAATTTAGGTAAATATGTTTGTATTCTGTAGTTATGTTAAAGGAGTTTTGTGGAGTTAAAAACACATAAAAGTACAGTTTTAAGCGAAAATAAGCGACAGGATTTGAAATACCTTTGCACTGATTTATTTTTCTAAGTCGGCTTGGGTAGAGAACACAGTCAAATAAGCAATAGTAATTTCCCACAAAATAAAAATCAATGTTACATGCATATTCTTGAAAATCTTAAGGACACTCAATCCTTGGTATTTATTTGAGAAAATATGAAAAACTAGGTTTTTTTTTTACATGAAATAAGCATAAATAGTATAATGTACATCAATAATGGGCAGCCTAACAATGAAAGTGACTTTCATTTTTTTTCCAATGGAACAAACACAGTATCATATGCTTAGTTTGACAAAATAAAATAAATATCTTTTGCCTTGGATAAATACGTGTTGTTAAGGACCAAAACTATCCATCTATACATCCATGCAGGATGGAACCTAGTGAATGTACTACAAGATTGCAAGGCAAGAAATGTATTCCTAGATGAGGCACCAGTCCAAATGCAAGGCATGCTCACACACTACCACAGTAACTCATATGGGACCAAGTTCCAGTTTAACTTAAACTGTATGTGTTTGGGATGCAAAATTAAACAGAAAAAACAATTGGACATGGGGGAACATTGAAACACTGCAAAGATAATTACGTGCTGTTCAAGCAATAGAGCTAACTACTGTACTCACCATGAATTTTCAAAACAGCAGCTGTAATGTTGATCCAGCAGAATTCTTTCAGATAAACAGTGAACCAAAGCAGTTTAGGACAGTTGTAAAAGATAAGGAAAAATAGCAGTAAAAGAAATCTTAAGATTTGGGACAACTCAATAACCATACAAAGCTTGATGGACTGAATGGTTACTTTTCATTTTTAAAATGTCCTATAAATAAATCATCTAATGTTCAAGTTATACTAGAAACATTTCAAAGAAATGTTGTAAACAGTATCTATATCTTAAGAAGAAAAAAAAAACATTTACAGGCTTAGTTTTATTATTTATATTTCTGAAAGGCCTAAGCAAGACACATTGCTCAAGGTTTTTTGTTTCCTTTTTAGAAAACTAGGAGTGCAGCACACATAATAGAGTGAAGATGCTAAACATCAGAACCTGAAGCAGAGAAAAAGAATAAAAACAGCAATATTTACAGTTGCAGTATAATGGATTGATATGGTATGGAATCAGAAAGCACTGAATATTTTTATCTCTATAATTAGTGCTTGAAAAACAGTAATACAATAATATAATTTTACCACTTAACATAGCATTGTCCCATCCCTTCTTTTAGACATTTATAAGCATTCCTATTCCCTTCCTCGCTAATATGTGAATAGCTAGGCAACAAAGAGTACAAAAAAAGGCGTAGAAATTGATTTGAAAGAATTGGTTTAGACCAGCAGAACAGAGTGCATTAGTTTGTGGATGGCGATATTCCACACAGCAGGCTGACACACAGCTATATACCAGCATACACATTATTACTGATGCACTTTGATCTCCCATACATCTTTAATTCCCTTACCTGTCTCTCCCATTGCCAGAAACCCAAAAGAAAGCATATTTTGACAGACAAATCATAGTATCATATAGAGCTCACCCAAGACGTCATCTCTCAAAAAAGCTAAAATGGAAATGCCCTTACACTTATCGTACAGTGCATCCGGAAAGTATTCACAGCACATCACTTTTTCCACATTTTGTTATGTTACAGCCTTATTCCAAAATGGATTAAATTCATTTTTTCCTCAGAATTCTACACACAACACCCCATAATGACAACATGAAAAATGTTTACTTGAGATTTTTGCAAATTTATTAAAAATAAAAAAATTGAGAAAGCACATGTACATAAGTATTCACAACCTTTGCCATGAAGCTCGAAATTGAGCTCAGGTGCATCCTGTTTCCCCTGATCATCCTTGAGATGTTTCTGCAGCTTAATTGGAATCCACCTGTGGTAAATTCAGTTGACTGGACATGATTTGGAAAGGCACACACCTGTCTATATAAGGTCCCACAGTTGACAGTTCATGTCAGAGCACAAACCAAGCATGAAGTCAAAGGAATTGTCTGTAGACCTCCGAGACAGGATTGTCTCGAGGCACAAATCTGGGGAAGGTTACAGAAAAATTTCTGCTGCTTTGAAGGTCCCAGTGAGCACAGTGGCCTCCATCATCCATAAGTGGAAGAAGTTCGAAACCACCAGGACTCTTCCTAGAGCTGGCCGGCCATCTAAACTGAGCGATCAGGGGAGAAGGGCCTTAGTCAGGGAGGTGACCAAGAACCCGATGGTCACTCTGTCAGAGCTCCAGAGGTCCTCTGTGGAGAGAGGAGAACCTTCTGGATGAAAACCTGCTCCAGAACGCTCTTGACCTCAGACTGGGGCGACGGTTCATCTTTCAGCAGGACAACGACCCTAAGCACACAGCCAAGATATCAAAAGAGTGGCTTCAGGACAACTCTGTGAATGTCCTTGAGTGGCCCAGCCAAAGCCCAGACTTGAATCCGATTGAACATCTCTGGAGAGATCTTAAAATGGCTGTGCACCGACGCTTCCCATCCAACCTGATAGAGCTTGAGAGGTGCTGCAAAGAGGAATGGGCGAAACTGGCCAAGGATAGGTGTGCCAAGCTTGTGGCATCATATTCAAAAAGACTTGAGGCTGTAATTGCTGCCAAATTCGACAATGTATTGAGCAAAGGCTGTGAATACCTATGTACATGTGATTTCTCAGTTTTTTTATTTTTAATAAATTTGCAAAAACCTAAAGTAAACTTTTTTCACGTTGTCATTATGGGGTGTTGTGTGTAGAATTCTGAGGAAATAAATGAATTTAATCCATTTTGGAATAAGGCTGTAAAATAACAAAATGTGGAAAAAGTGATGCACTGTGAATACTTTCCGGATGCACTGTATATATTTAATTTAAATTTCAATTGGATGGAAAAATAAGGATCTCTGGACTTAAAATTCAAACAACTTAAAATAACATATTATAACCTGTAGTGTCTTTACCTGCAGGGCTCCTGCAGTTAAAAATTATCAACCTGAAAATATAAGAGATGCCTCATCTCCTCCTTTAATTCAAGGTTCATTACAATGCATATAGGTATTCAAATGAGATCAGATGCAGTGCCTATAAAAAGTTTTCACTCCCTTGGAAGTTGTCACTTTTTATTTTTCTGCAACAGTGAATCAGCATGGATATAATTGAGTTTTTTTGACATTGATCAACAGAAAATGGCACTTAAAAGTTCAACATAGTGTTTTGCATAAGTTTTATGATACACCTAAACCATCACTGGTGCAGCCAGATGGTATTAGAAGTCAAATACAATAATAAGGTCGATGGAGATTACTTTTCTGTACTAGGGTGGTTTCAATGGATTGTAGTATAAAAACAACTAAATCTGGAAGGTCCAAGTTGTGGCAAGTCAGTGTTGTGGCCTAACCTATACAAAGAAGGCAAAAAAAAAACACTCCAAGCAACTTAGGGAAAAACTGATTAAAAAGCATGAGTCATGGTATAGATAAAAAAATATTTAAGTCACTGAATATCTCTTGGAGACCAGTTAAATAAATTAGTAAGAAACTGAAAACTATACATCTGCCTAAAGCATGAATCATCATACAAGAAGAAGACTAGTGAGGGAGACCATCAGGAGGCCTATGAGAACTGCAAAGGATTTGTAAGCTACAGTGGCTAAGATTGGAGAGACTGTGCGTACAACAACTGTTGGCAAAAGAAATGCCACTGTTAAATAAAAAGCACATGAAATGTCATCTAGAGTTTGCTGGAAGGTACATGGGAGACTCTAAAGTCAGCTGGAAGAAATTTCCATGGTCTGACAAAACCAAAATTGAGCTATATGACCATCACACAAATTACTCTAAGCTAAAGCCAAATACTGTACATTATCAAAAACATATCATCTCAACCATTAAGGATGGTGCTAGCCGCATTTTGCCAATAGGATGCTTCTCTGCAGCAGGTTCTGAAAGGTTTGTGAGGGTAGCGAGTAAAATGAATTCAGTGAAATAAAGGGACATCCTTGAGGGAAACCTGGTGCAGTCTGAAAGAAACCTGCACCTTAGGAGAAGATTTGTTTTCCAGCAAGAATAACTTAAAACATCATTGTTAATGTGCTGGAGTGACAGAGTCAGAGTCCAGCTCTCAATCTAATTAAAAATTTGTGTCTGGACTTGAAACTGGCTGTTCACTCATGATTTACATGCAACCTAAGTAGTTTTGGAAAGAAGAATATCCAGATGTGCAAAGCTGATAGAGACCTGTGGATACCCCCAAGGCTGGAATTGCTGCCAAAGGTGCGACTAGTAAATACTAACTTGAAGGGGTTGAATACTTATAGGATGAATTTGTTTTGTGTTATATCTTTGCCACTAATTTAGATCACTTTGCAGTGATGTGTTTTCATTTCATTTTTAAAGAGTGTTGTGTGAAAAAAAGCAAATTAAATCCACTGTGATTCAACGCTGTATAACCTTAAAATGTGTAAACCTTTTATAGGCACTGTAGTTTAGGTGGGAGAATACTAAGCTTTATTAAATGTAATAAAAAAAAAGAACCATGGATGGTATGCTTCTTATAATTCAGCCAAAGTTGGGCCACATCATATCCTGCACTTAGACCCCCCACCACCCCCAGGAGGCAAGGCGATATTACACTTTGATCCCTTTAATCACAAAATGTGTCCTGCTTCTGTAAAGGGCAAGCTTACAGGATGTGTATTTGAGAAAAACAGGTAAATAATCTGATCAATAAAGATGATAAAATCAAAGCTTTACCAAGCAGTCAGAACAAGAACGTAATTTACGAAATATTTTAACTCTGTGCATTGACTGTCTTCCATAAGTTCAATGAAGTATGGCATATTGTTTCACATTTTTAACAAAGTATCTAAGTTGTCCATGATAGAAGAAATGCTTTAATGAAGGGTTATGTTTGAGGTATAGCTGTTCAAAACATATAGTAATATTAATGAAATACAAATAACTAAAGATCGTAATACCAAAATTATTCTACTGTATATGTATGCTTTAGGGGTAGTAAAGTATAGGATTGTCATCTACAGGTGTGAGTAACAGGAACATCTCAGCCTTAAAGTGTCTCATACGCTATTACCATATTTTAAGTGATCGCTGAACCACTGGATTTCTACTTAGTCAGTGGTAATTAATGGCAACTGCTGTGCAGAGCAAAGCATACAGGGAAGAAATAGTGCAGGATATCTTCTCCATGGCTAACCAAGTAAATACAAGTTAATTTCTGTCTGATTCCTTTAATAATGCCATAGTATGAATTTTTACAACTCAGTAACAAAACTAAAAATTAGGTATTGCCATATCTCCCCTGGCTTATAAATATGATGAATTATTATTATTTTATCTGTGGCCCGTTTGTATTCAAAAATTAACAAAGTTACAAAAATTGCATTTAATTTATTTTATAAAGAAAATATATAAATATTCTTGGAGAATATTCATTTTCACAATGTTAATTCTTCCAGCTAATGTGAGATGATGAATTGACCAGTTAATGAGCTATTGCTGAATACATTCAACTAAGCTGCTAAAGATACATTTGGAAAAAATAATCTTTAACTTCTTGAGCAATTATTATTACTAAACACTTAATGGGAACCGCTGTGAGAAAGTTAAAGAAAACTGGTCAAATTTAAGCCAACATGAAAGGCAGCTCATTTGAAATAAATTACTCTTATTAAAATTAATTCCTGAAATAAAGTTTGCAAAACTCCTCTAATACATATAGTGAATTTAAAAATTATTAGTATGCCTCAGTAATATAGAACAATATACAGTATCATATATATATAGCGATACTTTTTGGTCAAGTATCTCCCTTTAAGTCAATTTAACTCAAGGCCCTTTGACTTGAATAGCACTCACAGCAATGCTACATGGCCAAATATTTAGAGGACAGCCTCAATTCCTCTGATGCATTGACTGGGTGTATGAATTTAAGAGACTCTAAAGCTGAAGTCACATTAGGGCCATGTCACATTACATGACTTTTCCAGCAGTACTCAGCTTTCATGTACATAATCTTAGCAAGTCGGAGGCAGTCAGTGACCAGTGACTCAGTTCAACTAGTCTGTGACTCTCTTTGACAAATCTGTTCAATTTTATCTTTAGTTGTAAGGGTGGGCTCTTTGTGCATGAGGACTGACAATCAATGATTATGTAAATGAAGGCTATGACTGAAAATCACTGGAAAAGTGGGTTAATATGACATGGCCTTAAGACAAATCACTCAGACTCTCCAGAGTTCCACTGTTTCCAAGCTTGTTTAATTTTAGGGCTATTTTGTCTTATGTTTATGTAGACATTAGTTAACATTGGGTGAGTAGCACCTGATGTATAGTGCACCCTGTAGTTGGCTATAAAGCTTATCACAGTTCTAAGTTAGTAAAATTGTATTGTGCAACTGCAGTGAACAGTGTCAATGTTGTCCGTGGGAATGCAATAAGTGGCAGAAGTGTTGTAAAATTTCATCTTAGTGACAATTAGAACACTTGACAAGGTCTTGTGTCATTCATATTAATATAATCAGGGGGATGCTTAAGATCAGTTCGAATGAAGTGTGGAGAAACATTGGCCTTGAACAGGAAAGGCATATTAATGATGGAACCAAGCATGACGTGGCCTGGTAAGCTGAAGGTTGGGTTCTTCAATACAGGGGCACATTTTTCCACCTTGAGGTCAGCAGCAACTGAACCTAACTGAAGGGACAGGCTGAGTGAGCACATAATGGAAGGATCAACAGTGCAGGTGTACAGATCCAACATGAAGACAGAGGATCTAGAAGGATAATGATAATAATGAAGGCCAAGGAAAAATGTCTGCTTCTAGGCATATTATATGAATGAACATTAGAAGAATAAACATTAGACAGTTTTTGTTTTGTTTTTTGAATATTATTTTTATTTCCATTTTTGTAAATTTTTATCATTACAACCATGACAAAATAATTTCACATTACTATAGAATTGTTTTTCTTTGCACTGCTATTTTGTAACTAGAGATGTTATGCATTGCTGGTTATCTTTCCTGAACATAAATTCTGGGTTTGACCTTTCATTTTGATTTTTGTTTCAACCAATTGATTTTGATGAAAGATACAGCTGGAGAGTCTTTGCTCGTGTTTGCTGCTCAAAACATTAAAAAAAAGTTAGAACTATCTAATAGGACACCCTTTCTTATCTTGAGCAAACATAATATGTAGGAGTAACATTTGGTGTGAAAGAAAGAGGAGAAGGAGATTGAACCAAAAGTCATTAATGAGATTTTGTTGATAGTCTTGAAGAAGACATTTTGATTTCTGTATCCAGCATCAGGTTATCACTTCCAGGCAGTTCAGTTTTTTAATTGAATAGAATTTTGTTCTTTGCAAAAACAGCTTACAAAGTGCTGTCCAAAAAACTTAGCTTGTTTTAATACCAATAATTAAAACAATTAGTTAAAGTAGAGCCGGAAGTAAAAACAACCGTTGCTTTCTTCAGTCCAACAAAAGGCATTCCTTACTTTCTCTGTTGGACGGCTCCTCGCTTTCTTAAGTATTTACTTTTTATATTATAGTTTTCAGAGGCACTTATCCCAAAGTAAACCAATCACCCAAGACACATTTAAAAACACTAATATAAATGCATCTTTTCATCTCAGTAAGAGTGTTTCCATTTTGACGTTCTCTTGTCATATATCTTATACTGTAAAATCCTTCCAGACTGTCAGAGTTCTGCAGATATTACTAGAAGCACCTAAACTCTTATAGCCTGTTAAAACTGTTGCACTGCAATGCCTGCATAACAAAATAAGAATATAAAATGTTCACATACTAAAGCTATTTGACAAATATTGTGCTAACTATTGAAAATGAACTATGTTCACAAACAATAGCAACCCACCAAATATTAAATGTCACATTCTATTCTTATCCAATGAGACCTTCCATTAGTCAAGAGTTACTCAGTTTTCCCCGGCAAGACAGAATGCCCATCAACTACACTATTAGTGAAGTGCACTCACTAAGTTTCTTGATTCAATGTTGCATCAACCTTTTTACAATATTAACCCTTTCCTCCATAACATTACAGTCATTCCTTTTTATCTATCTTTTCCTAATGTGATTTTCTGCTGTAATGACCCTTAATTTTGTATTCCACAAATGTGGTATCCAGACAGTTTTTTCATTATAAAGAAAATACCATCTAACACAGCTCAGAGAAACATTTTAAAAGTTACGCAGCACTAGTGTGCTAATGTATGCTAGGATACTGCTGTTGATGCCCATGCACTCTGAGCTGCCTCCTACTAGTATTGTGCCTGTGTTCACTGTTCACTGTGATGCACTTGTTCAGTAGCCCATCATTACAAAATAAACATCAAAAATAGATCAATGAAAGCAATTGAAAAGGTAGTGCAATTTCTTTTTTCTTTTTTTTACATTTTTCTGTGGGATTTTTCCACAGTACTGAAGCGTTATTCCCCCCTCTGCATTAAAACAATGAATGTCCAGTTTCTCTCTAATTGCCGAATGTAGTCTAATGTGCAGAAACATTTCCATTAATTACACATATGTCATTAACAGTTTCTTAATTAGGTAATTAATGAATGAACTCTTTTATATCATAATTAAGAAATCATGGGTTAATGTTTATATGCAGTTGGTGTTCATGTGTGTTTCAATGATATTTGGGGAAATTAGTTGGGTGCTTTTGAATGGCCTTTCCCATTTACAGTGATGAGAAATAGTTTCTCAATGGCCGATTTTTATGTTTTCTGAACCATTTTCAGGATGCATTAGAATTGAATAGTAAGGGATTACAGTAGTGTTTATTATCTACCTCGCTCAATGTGCTTCCCAATATCTTCAGACTTATAATTCATTGTATTTGTTCAGGCAAATATTTAATTATATCCCTATCAGTTAAATACCATGACCAAGATATGAAATAGAGGAATCCAGTATGAAGGTATAACACCTCCAATTAACTGTTTGGATACCCTGAAAGCTTGTAATGGGACAGGTCTCTGAAAATGCATTTTAAAACTGTCATGGTGTTATAAATCAGAGATTCTGTGATACCAGTTGCATTCACATTGTAGAGAAACACTGTTTTAGCTTTAAAATGCATACTGCATTTGCAGTAAAACATAAGTAATTTGATAGTTATAATTTGTTACTAACCCTCACCTATTCTGTTTCTCTTCACAGTACTCAAATGTGGCACTTGGTGCCACTGTCCTAATGCCAAGGGGAGCACTGGAATCATCAGATTGGCCAGCCCAGCACTGACTCAGCTATGGACTGGCCAGTTTGGGGGAGGCAGCTTGATGGCCGAGGTCTCCAGGACTCTGGACAAATTGGAATCATATTATGTAGCATTATCTACTCTTGCATTTTGCGCTGTACTTGTACTGTTAATATTGTACTATTATATTGTATTGAGGATTACTTGTGTTCTGTTCTGTGTATTGAATTGTATTTTCTCCATTTTTTGACACCTAATGCATGCCCAACCAACCTGGAAAAGGGTCTCTGTCTGAATTTCCTTTCCTAAGATTTCTTCCGATTTTTTCCCTATAAGGATTTTTTTTTTGGGAGTTTTTTCGCGTCTTCTTAGAGAGTCAAGGCTGGGGGCTGTCAAAAAACAGGGCTTGTTAAAACCCAATGTGGCACTCCTTGTGTGATTTTGGGCTATACAAAAAATAATTTGTATTGTATTGTATTGTAGAGCTTTCCGGGCTCTTAACTAACTAGAGCTGCAGCACTGGTCCTGTGGCAGTGTGGCAGATTAGTTCACAGAGTACAGTTATCTTAATCCACTTGACAAAATAGCCATTTTAGCATTGCAGACAATACTTCTTAGACCATATATTTTGTAAAAAGTACTCTACTGAGTGGTCCTAATCGGAGGTACAAGACAGTATGGCATTTTGTTTACAGATTGTGCATCTGTGTGTGATGCAGTTCATTTACTTATGATATACATATCATATTCTAACTGATAGCATTCTCCATAGCTAATTTAGTCCATATTCCATGGTATGAGTATATGATTTAAGTGCTATGCCAACACTGGAGCACTGAAGGAGACCATGATTACCACACTGCTACAGGTATGACAATCTTTTGTTATGTAACTAGCATTTAAAGAGCTGAATTTCCAGAGAGCTTGCACTTCCTTCTGGGTATAGCTTCTTTACTTTTTATTGATCTGCATAGGATAGTACTTAGTTATGTGCTTTCATATAATGTATGTGATATAATATGATGTGAAGACCACCCCTGGTCATTACAGCTCTTGAGTCATCAGGGAACTAATGCCTGAAGTTATATGAGACCAGGTAAAGCTGTAAAGTTCAACTACATTGTCAGTATTTGATGGGATGAAGTTGGTGAGAGGTAAACTTAAAGGTTTGAAGAAATGTGTTTCAGAAAGGAGTGGTACATGATTGTAACACAAATGGGAGATGGAGGATTGCTGAGAAAGACATGAAATATGAGAAAATGCTAGACAGAAGGGCAGATAGTCATAGGGACACCATAAGAAATAAGAAGATTCTGCATGTGGTTAACGTAAGGGAGTAAACCACTTTTACAAGATCAAAAGAGTCAAGGAAAGAGAGAGATAAAGGGAGAAAATCTGAAGATGAGGCAGCTGAGGAGCAGTCAACATAAACAAAGATATTGGTAAGAATATAATGATCATTTATGTTGGTGCAAGAAAAAAAAATCAGAAAATCATGAAATGAAAGGTGAGTTGGATCATTGCAAGAGTGTGGAATCAGTATCTAAAAGGAAATTACATTAGAGAACTGTCTCTCAGGTCAAGTTTATCAGGGAAGGTTTTCATGTTTATTATAGGAAGTGGGGTTTAAAATTTTAAGAGCTGACAAAGACTGCCAGGTTGCCGCAAGGAAAAGCCAGTAAAAGTCAAAAGTGATAAGGTCAATAGAAACAATAGATTTTAACAGTTAAAACAAAAACTCTGACTGAAGATTATAGTGAATGAATTAATTAAAGTCTGGGCAGCACAGTGGTTATCTGGGCTGCCTTACATCTCCAGAGCCCTGGGATTGTATTTTGACCCAGTTGCTGTCTGTGTGGAGCTGACAGATTTTCTTCATGTTTGAATGGATTTTCATCTGTGTACCAGTTTTCATTCCAAAGAGCTGTGCTAAGTTAACTGGAAACTCTAAATTGAGATATTTTATTGGAATATTTCTGTGAGTGCAGGCTCTGTGATTGTTCTGGTGCCTTGTCCAGGATTTGTTTCTCTTGTGCCAGATGCTACCAGGATAGGCTTTAACCTTCTGTGTCCCTGAGTTGCATTAAGTGTGTTTCAAAATGTTATGTTATGCTATATTAATTAAAAGGGGATGCATGCAGAAGTTTGCTTGTAGGTGCTCTGATTCCCCTTAATGATAGATATTATGGCTATGCAGATGTATTTTAGTAACCTGCTGGATTGTGATGATCCTCACATTATTACTGAAGCATCATATACATTTAAATTAGGAGTAAACCCACCTTATCTACAGTAGATATCATCTTATCACTGGGCACACTTGTCTTCACACCCAAATTCACCTATAATTGGGTGAATTTAGAGCTTAAATTTAATATGCACATCTTTTCATTTTGTGCATTGAGGTGCATTAGGTTGATCAACCTGCCCTTATTTCAAATACTGTCCAGGCTTTAATTCAGAAAAGAATCAGAAGATATTTCTTAGGTTTAGAGGATCTGCTTCTTTTTTTGGCTGTACATGTAATTTAGCTGGAGTAACAGGTAATAATTTCATATCCTTATCTTCATATCTGACTATATTTCCCACCATTGTGTTTTCATAATAAAGTTAGAAGCTTTTTTTCCATTTTGATTATGGTCTTATAACAATCATTACGTAGTTTAATGTTCATAAATACAAATTGATTTTCTGTTGAATTGAGGCTTCCTGGGTGCCAAAACTATTCCCCTGAAATAAGTTGTGAGATTACAATTAGGCTCAGTGGTTTTGTGGTGAGCTGGAGGAATAAAGAGGTAGCAGGGAGTCATTCTTGTACTGTTTACTTTGGGATAATATGTAAGGAGTAGAGGAAGGTAGAGATGCTCCCTCTACATTGAACAAGATCAGCTTATCCACCTTGGAATCAGATTACAAAGTGCAGTCTGAGGATAACAAGCAGAATATGGAATGGATTAACCTCTGAGCTTGTTTGCTGTGAAAACTGCCACTGGGGCTTAAGTATCAGTCAACCAGGAATGCCTGCTTGCTTAATGGAGGCCAGAGAGCAGCACGGATCTCCTCAACAGAAGTGTGTAATTGTTTTGGAATTCCCTGCCTAGTTTAAAGACAGTGTAGTTTCTGCATAGCCAATTATATTGGTACTGTTTTTTTCTGAATATTCCTGGCACCGAACCAAGTAACACTATCTATCATGTGCATTGCTATGTACTATAATTAAAAAAGTACTTTGTAAAAAAATAATTTAGAATGTGTTGTCTCACAGCACCATCCCTTAAGCAAGAAAAACCCCACTGCATCAAAGGGATTGGCATTAAAACAGGCTGTGATAAACTGAAAAAATACAAATTCCCAAAACACAATACACATCTTCAGTTTGCCAAAGAAAAGTTCTTTCATGTGAAATTGCAGACTGTTATTTATGTGGTTGAAAGTGACATTTCATTTAAAAAATTCTAAGTATGCTGAGGCGCTTGATGTGAAATCAGGAGTAGTATGGTGCCATAGCAGTTAGTGTTAATGGCTCACATCAGCAGTGTGACAAGTTCATATTCATTGTGCATTTTATACAAATTTCAACTAAGAAGTCCAACTTTCACCTCCAAAAGCCTAAATCAGTGAGTTATACTAAACTAAATCCAAGTGTGGCATAATGGTATCTTGTTTAGGATTAACCACTGTCTTTAGGAATCTGCTGTAGAGTTTGGCTTGATAGTCACATGTATAGCTTTTATTCTTACTGAATTTCAGTGTATTTCTTTTTGATACTATATTAGTTATGTAAAGAAGAATGTGATGGGCTCTATAATGGTTGAAATAATGCCTAGCATTGCTTCATTACAGCTCACAGCACAGAGTCCTGGGTTTAGATTCCAGGCCAGGCAGTACCTATATGGGGATTGCACATTAATCCTGTGTCTGCATACGTGTTTTCCCAGTATTTCAGTTTTGTCCTTTCATCCCAAAAACATGAACTTTAGGTGATGTGCATCTAGTGAGTCTAAACTGCTCCTGTATGGGTAAAGTGTGAATGAATGCAACTGTGGGCCCTGTGATGTACTGGTGCCTCATCCAGGGTTAGTTTCTGTCTTGCACCCATTGCTGCTACAATAGGCACTGGTTGTTTAGGGCCCTAAACTAGATAAACAATTTAAAAATATTATTAATAGCCACTACATAAAATAAAAATTGACACATAGAATGACTTGGAAATCTTTATTTGCAACCTCCCTTCATAGAGTACCACATAGAGTACAAGATAAACAAGAATGAATTTAAGAGTAGCAAGAACTTCTAATGCAATAATACAATTACATGAAAATAAATTAAGGATATGTAAGTGAAGATCTGCAAATGTTTAGCTTACTGTACAATATAATACAATAAAAATTAGTTCTTTTTTTACTGAAGGTTACTGAAATTGTATAAGAAATTATGGTTAGTACTGCTGCTTCACAGCTGCACAGTTCAAAGCTAAGCCCAAGAACTGCCAAAGACATGCATGTTCAGAATCTCTAAATTAGTATGGATAAGTATGTTTGTGAGTGGTTACTTATTGGTCTGACCAGAGTTTGTTCCTGCCTTTTGTCTGAGATGTTGCAGTCATAGGTAATGGACTATGTGGCTATTTTGAGTCAGTCATGCCTATGAAGTATATGAGTATTTCACTGGTTATTACTGCATCTCTAAGGGATTGTATTCAAATACTGGCTTGGATAATGACTGCGTGGTGTTTGCATGTTCTATTTATGTACTTGTTTATTTTGTATGGCGTCCTTCTGTATCTAAAAGCCATGCAGTTGAGCATGGGCCTGTGAGTGAGCATCTGCTATAGTGAGCTGGGTTGGTTTCTACCTTCCAGATAATTATGAACTGATAGATTTATTTTAAGGTTTATATAGTTCTACACAGTTCTACAACATCACATTAAAAAAAAAGTGTTTCACATGATTAATGCAATGAAATGAAAATACGTTTTCTACAAGTACAGTATTTTGGAAAGTTCTGCTGTAATGTTATCACTGTTTTTTTTTATATAAAGAGAGAGAGCTACTATAAAGTTCTTGCAGGAGGCAAGATGACCTACAGGTCACTAGATAGTTGTAAACAGGTTAAGGTGGAACAGAAGGGCCATGATGTCTCTTTAAAGGATACTCCACTCAAAAATGATCATATGGACAACAGCAAACAATGTCAGAACCATCCATGAAACAATATAATGTTGCTTGTGTCGCATGATCCACTTGTAATGTCATCCAGGCATATGCTCCAAACATTCCAAACACATGTACTTTTACAATTTTTTTTTAAAATAAACCACCTCCGGAAGACACTCTCATGAACAAAAATGGAATACACTCACACACGAAGAAGCATCTGAATGATGGACCCAGCTTCCGTCCTTATATACATATTCATAGCAGTGAGCCACAAGTGGAGTAACTCCAGATTATTTAGCGAAAGTCTATGAAACTACACAGATGAAGTAATCTTCTCTTTGTTGAAGCATATACACACATCCAAGGCATATTGTCTTTCCAATAAGGCTTTCACTCACTTTTCTTTAACTTTTAATATTTATTTTTCTCTCAGTACATATTTTTTGATATCACGTGATGTGAAATGTTAGCCAATAAATGAGTTGTTAATGGGCTGGATTCCTGAATAAGGCAAGGAAGGGAGTCTTCAGTTCAAATGCTCAGGCTCGTCTAAGTCAGATAAAATTTATTTTATGAGAGCATTTCTGGTTTATTTAACCATTTTTTAGACAAAAAATACATGCATTTTAGATAATGCGAGCATGCAACTAGCTGACTTTACATGTGGATTGTGAGACACGAGTAATATGAGATTTTTTCATGGACTTTTTGATATTATTTGCTGTTGTCCAGAATTGGTCACCATAGACCTGTATTATATCAGAAAGTCTGAGATTAAAATTTTTTCTCAAACATCACTACAAACTACATGGGGAAAGTAATTTCTTATATATTGTTGTGATGTGAGATTTTACATATAACTTAATGAAAATTTTGTATGTCTTTATTTGATTTTTAGGCAAAGCAATGTAATTTAGTGTTACTTTGGTGAGAGGCATTCGTGTTTTCCCCTCCTTTTACGACTGAGCCTCTTTGAATTTTACGACAGGATTTGGGGGAAGATGTGCCTTAAACCGGTTTGGTTAGTGTTTCTTTGCTTAATTCATTTCTACCCCCGCAAGAAAGACTTAAAGACATATGGTCTTGGGGGTGGCAGGTATTAAGATGTTCTATTCCCCCATTGGTCTGAGCTATGGCTGTTTGGAATTGGCTGGTCTCAGAGGCCTTTAAGTACCATGATGTCCTATTGGCTCTCGGGGTTGGACAGAACATTTATAATTGTATGTGTTTAACTTCACAATCTCTCTCTTACTAACCAACATCTGAAAGAAGCATCTCTCTTGCTATCCTGTGATGAAGACAACACAATGAAGAGCACAGCTCAGCAGCCATTTTGAACAGACGTGTGGCTGAAAGCTGAGCACCAATGATGCCTTAACTAGAGACATTTAAGTAACTAGAAGACTGTGTGCCGCCTAAACTACATATCACCATTTAATCAGGTTGTATGGTTACCAATATTCAAATATACTTTGCATTTTGTTATTATTTATGAATATTATCAATAATTCATTGTTTAAACTGCAACTTAACTTCTGCTTGTCTTTTTACTACATCTAATTGCCTGAGGTTATAGATATAGAAGGGAAGGTGGGGATAAGTTATATACAATAACACCTTATAAACAGTGGTAGGTCTGTGAGATTAGGCATTCTAAGGCTACATATTAATAATACAATAGGGGAAAGTAGAGCAATATATATATTACTCTACCAAGACAAAACATATATAAACTCACTTAGCCTCTAATAACACAAGCAGGGCCAGCACATCAGCAAAATGAAACCTCAAAAGAAAGACAAAGTCGCTTAGCCGCTAACATCGGCAAAATGGTATCCCATTTACTTTTCCTCCTTCCGCTAATGCACAAGCGATGTGAGAACGACGACAAAATGAATCCTCCTAGGAGATAGACGCCCAAAGTAGTTCCTTTCAACTACCTGACATCTCTACATTTCAATTTTTTTTTCTGACGATTTCAATAGTTTCTAGAACCTCAGGCTTTTTACAGCATGGGCTTACGCAGCTAGTATAAAATAAATATTTTTTGGTGGAGTACACAGGATTCACTGGTAACCCAGCCACAGGGGATGCACAAACCAGTGTGTTTCTTCGTGCCGGTCCCAAGCCCGGATTAATGGGGAGGGTTACGTCAGGAAGGGTATCTGATGTAAAGTTTTGCCAGATCAATATGCGGACAATGATACAAATTTCCACACCGAATAGGTTGAGGCCCGGGTTGACAACAGCCGCCACCAGTACTGTTAGCCAACAGGGTGCTGGCTGAAATTGGGCTACTGTTGGCTGAAAAAATGAGGAGAATAGGGGGGAGATGTGTCCAGAAGCAGAAGAAGAGGAGGAAGGTAAAGAGAGAGGAACTGAGGGTAGGAAATTTGACTGTTGGCAGTATGACTGGTAAGGGAAGAGAGTTAGTCGATATGATGGAGAGAAGGAAGGCTGATATATTGCGCGTAGAAGAGACTAAATGGAAGGGGAGTAAGGCAAGGTGTATCGGAGGTGGATTCAACTGGCATCCTTCAACATCTGCAATAAGATGCTGCAGATGTTCTATCAGATGGTTGTGGCGAGCGCCCTCTTCTATGCGGTGGTGTGCTGGGGAGGCAGCATTAAGAAGAAGGACGCCTCACTCCTGGACAAACTGGTGAGGAAGGCAGGCTCTATTGTAGGCATGGAGCTGGACAGTTTGACATCTGTGGTGGAGTGACGGGCACTCAGCAGGCTCCTAATCAATTATGGAGAATCCACTGCATCCACTAAACAGTATCATCTCCAGACAGAGGAGCAGCTTCAGCGACAGACTATAACTGTCCTGCTCCACTAACAGACTGAGGAGATCGTTCCTTCCCGGGTGGGGGTAAACGTTAACATTATTCAAAGTTATTGTCTGTTTTTACCTGCATTTTTATTACTCTTTAATTTAATATTGATTTTTGTATCAGTATGCTGCTGCTGGAGTATGTGAATTTCCCCTTGGGATTAATAAAGTATCTATCTATCTATCTATCTATCTATCTATCTATCTATCTATCTATCTATCTATCTATCTATCTATCTATCTATCTATCTATCTATCTATCTATCTATCTATCTATCTATCTATCTATCTATCTATCTATCTATCTATCTATCTATCTATCTATCTATCTAAATTGTTCTACCATGGTGTGGATTGGAGGAGAAATGGGGTAGGGATTATTCTGAAGGAACAGTATGTCAAGAGTGTTTTGGAGGGAAAAGAGTGTCAGACAGAGTAATGATTATGAAGCTGGAAACTGAAGGTGTGATGATGAATGTTGAAATATGCCCTACAAGTTGGGTGTTCGATGGATGAGAAAGAAGATTTCTGGAGTGAGTTGGATGAAGTGATGGACAGTGTACCCAAGGGACAGAAAGTGGTGATTGGAGTGGATTTCAATGGACATGTTGGTGAAGGGAACAAAGGAGATGAGGAGGTTATGGGTAGGTATGGTGTCAAGGAGAGGAATGAAAGTCAGAGGATAGTGGATTTTGCAAAAAGGATGGGCATGGCTGTGGTAAATACGTATTTTAAGAAGAGGGAGGAACATAGGGTGACGTAGAAGAGTGGAGGAAGATGCACACAGGTAGATTATATCCTATGCAGAAAAGTCAGTCTGAAGGAGATTAAAGACTGCAAAGTGGTGGCAGGAGAGAGTGTAGTTAGGCACGATAGGATGGTGGTCTGTAGGATAATGTTGGAAATCAAAAAGAAGAGGAGGAGACGGAGGGCAGCGCAAAGGATCAAATGGTGGAAGTTAGGAAGGAAGACTGCAAGGTTGAGTTCAGGGAGGAGGTAAGACAGGCCCTGGGTGGCAGTGAAGAGTTACCAGACAGCTGGGCAACTACAGTAGAAGTAGTAAGAGTGATAGCAAGAAGGGTGCTTGGTGTGACATCTGGACAGAGGAAGGAGGAAATGGAAACCTGGTGGTGGAATGGGGAAGTACAATAGAGTATACAGAGAAAGAGGATGGCGAAGAAGAAGTGGGATAGTCAGAGAGATTCAGAAAGTAGACAAGAATAAAAGGAGATAAGGCGCAAGGTGAAGAGAGAGGTGGCATAGGCTAAAGAAAAGGCATATAATGAATTGTATGAGAGCCTGGACACTAAGGAGGGAGAAAAGGACCTGTACCGATTGGCTAGACAGAGGGACCGAGCTGGGAAAGATGTGCAGCAGGTTAGGGTTATAAAGGATAAAGATGTAAACGTACTCACAAGCGAGGAGAGTGTGTTGAGCAGATGGAAAGAGTACATTGAGAGGCTGATGAATGAAGATAATGAGAGAGAGAGAAGGTTGGATGATGTGGAGATAGTAAATCAGGAAGTGCAACGGATTAGCAAGGAGGAAGTAAGGACAGTTATGAAAAGAATGGAAAAGCCGTTGGTCCAGATGACATACCTGTGGAAGCATGGAGGTGTTTAGGAGAGATGGCAGTGGAGTTTTTAACTAGATTGTTTAATGGAATCTTGGAAAGTGAGGGGATGCCTGCGGAGTGGAGAAGAAGTGTACTGGTACCGATTTTTTAGAATAATGGGGATGTGCATAGCTGTAGTAACTACAGGGAGATAAAATTGATGAGCCATAGCACAAAGTTATGGGAAAGAGTAGTGGAAGCTAGGTAAAGAAGGGAGGTGATGATTAATAAGCAGCAGTATGGTTTCGTGCCAGGAAAGAGCACCACAGATGCAATATTTGCTCTGAGGGTGTTGATGGAGAAGTATAGAGAAGCCCAGAAGGAGTTGCATTGCATTTATGTGGACCTGGAGAAAGCATATGACAGGATGCCTCGAAAGGAGTTGTGGTATTGTATGAGGAAGTCGGGAGTGGCAAAGAAGTATGTAAGAGTTGTACAGGATATGTACGAGGGAAGTGTGACAGTGGTGAGAACTGCAGTAGGAGTGACAGATGTATTCAACGTGGAGCTGGGATTACATCAGGGATCGGCACTAAACCCTTTCGTATTTGCAATGGTGATGAACAAGTTGACTGAAGAGATTAGACAGGAGTCCTCGTGGACTATGATGTTTGGTGATTACATTGTGCTCTGTAGTGAGAGTAAGGAGCAGGTCGAGGAGACCCTGGAGAGTTGGAGGCTTGCTCTAGAGAGGAGAGAAATGAAGGTCAGTAAGAACAAGACAGAATGCATGTGTGTGAATGAGAGGGAGGTCAGAGGAATGGTGATGGTGCAGGGAGTAGAGTTAGTGAAAGTGGATGAGTTTAAATACATGGGATCAACAATTCAGAGTAACGGGGATTGTGGAAGAGAGGTGAAAAAGAGAGTGCAGGCAGGGTGGAATGGGTGGAGAAGAATGTCAGGAGTGATTCGTGACAGACAGGTATTAGCAAGAGTGAAAGGGAAGGTCTACAGGACAGTAGTGACACCAGCTATGTTATATGGGTTGGAGACGGTGGTATTGACCAGAAAGCAGGAGACAGAACTGGAGGTGACAGAGTTAAAGATGTTAAGATTTCAACTGGGTGTGACGAGGATGGATAGGATTAGAAATTAGTACATTAGAGGGTCAGCACAAGTTGGACGGTTGAGAGTCAAAGTCAGAGAGGCGAGATTGCGTTGGTTTGGACATGTGCAGAGGAGAGATGCTAGGTATATTGGGAAAAGGATGTTAACAATAGAGCTGCCAGGCAAGAGGAAATGTACTGAGAGAGGACATGCAGGTGGTGGGTGTAGCAGAGCAAGATGCAGAAGACAGGATTATATGGAAGATGATGATCCACTGTGGCAACCCCTAACAGGAGCAGCCAAAAGAAGAAGAAGACACAGGCTTCACTGGTGTAGGAGACAGCTCTAACATGATGTCCCTGTAGATAGATAGATAGATAGATAGATAGATAGATAGATAGATAGATAGATAGATAGATAGATAGATAGATAGATAGATAGATAGATAGATAGATAGATAGATAGATAGATAGATAGATAGATAGATAGATAGATAGATAGATAGATACTTCATTAATCCCAAGGGGAAATTCACGTACTCCAGCACTCTTGATCTATGGTTCTTTAAGTTTGGGGTCAGAAAAAAATTAGAGTGAAGGCTTACAGGCAAGATGTATCATGTATCATGTATCAAGGGGCCTGAATTGCCATGAAAGCTTGCATATTGTAATCTTTTTAGTTAGCCAATAAAAGGTGTTATTTTATTTGACTTCTCACTACATTCATAATGGCTCACACAGTACAAAACCCTAGTACTACAGACTGTTATAGAGAGGCAGATACAGTACATAGGAAGTGGGCAAGTGGACAGTACATTCTGCCTTTAAGGTAGCAACAAAACAGCATTGGTAGCTTGGCATAGTTGCCACAGTAAGGGTTTTGATTTTTGTTGTTTCTTTTGCCACTTTGTGTTCTCCCTTTGTTTTACTCAGTTGTGTGCTTAACTAAAATAATAATGAAGTATTTAAGCAACCTTATATACTTTAATGATAGAATTTAAATCTAAATGTACATTAAATAAAGGGAAGAAATGCTATAAATAAAATAGATACAGAATTTATTGATGGAAAGACTTCTGTCTTTCTTTTTGTTTAGCCTTGTGTTCAATGGGCCTCACCCATTAGTATGGAGATGTGACTAACATAACAATAATTTCTCCCCCTCATCGCCTCAATTTCTGCCTTAGGTCTCATCATTTATCACTTATATAATTTACTCTCATTCTTTCCAAACTGGTGAGTCAAGATATAAAGCCAGCAATCTTAATTTGCCTCTGAAAAACATCCATTTCACTGTAAGGTCCTGGAAGAGTCTCATTAAGGTAATATATGGATATTTGTTTCTATGAAACACCTCTGGGTGTTAGTCAGCAGGGACTGGAAAGAATATCATTCTTCATGTTCATGAAGTCTGAAATATAACAAGCACTTTTTTAACCTGCTTATCTAGTTCATGGTCACATTGTGTTGATGCCCAACAGGACAGAATAGTGTATCAAGCAAGAGCTAACAGTGGATGGGTATTTTGTCCACCACCATTTTGGCCAGTTTAGAGTTGCCATTTAACACTTGCCACACATCTTTGGGAGCGAGAAAAAAATGAAGTACCCTGGAGAAAAACCCACAAAAATTGGAATGAATATGTCCTTCACAAAGCCAGTTTCTGGGCTGGGACTGAAATTTGGGACTCTGAAAATGTGAGGCAGCAATACTAACCATTGCATTGCCATGTCTCCCCAATAGATAACATCAGAAATCAAAGATGACTACCTATTTAGAAATAATACTGTAGACCATTTAGGCTCATAAGGGATATAGTATCAATATTATTGTTTTTTTATTGGAAAAGATTCCTTGTAGCTGAACATTTAAGACACGGGTGTTGGGCTCTGGTCCCGGAGGGCTGTAGTGGCTGCAGGTTTTCATTCAAACCATCTTCTTAATTAATGGTCAGTTTTTGCTGCTAATTAGCTTCTTTTGCCTTAATTTTAATTAACTTGACCCAGGTCTCCTAGTTGTCTCTTTTTCCTTAATTAGCAGCTGAACAATAACGAGACACAAAACAAGCCTCCACATGACCAGCTCACCTGTGCCCATTACACAATATCTGAAAATAAAGAAGGGTGAGGGTCTCAGTAAGGTTGATCTCTCAGGTCACCAAAACAATTTGACGGTGTTCTTAGAAAAAAACAGAAAATCAACAGTTTTGGAAATGTCTGCTGTGGCAGAATGAGAGTAGCGATAAGCCATGGAATTAAATAATGAGGTTAATTAACAGTAAGAATTGGCTTAAGTGATTGAAGTGAAATTGGTTGGAGTTTGAAGCCCCAATTTAGCTGGTCATCTGTTGGCTTGTTTCATGTCAATTTCTGTTTGGCTGTCATTTAATGAAGAAAAGAATCAATTCAGAGAACCAAATCCTTTAAAACAGGGCTATTAAAATGAAGGGGAAAAGAATTTAATTAGAAGTACAAACTAGTCACTGTTTAGGAAAAGGGTTTGAATGAAAACCTGCAGCTACTGCAGCCTTTCAGGCCTGGAGTTTGACACCCCTGATTTAAGCGATCGTTTATTCACTTTAAATCAGCATCACACTGCAGGACTTGATACAACTTCTTGTTGGCAAATATGCCACATTCAATGACGGCAATTGCTGATTCTTTTTGTCTATTAGGGTGTCAGATTATTCAACTAGGAATGTCAGGGATGAGTGATTACATAATTCCATCATGATATTTCATCATAGTTCCAAATCTTGTATTATGTCACACGAGTACCAAAAAGATTACTTAGAAGAAGTGAGATAAATGAGTTTTAATTCAGAAGAAAACTTCCCACTCAGTATACGAAGGTGAACCCAAAAATTACCAGGATCAGTCAATAGCATCCTAGAAAGTTGTAGTTTTCCAATATGCCTCTAGGTATCTATGTTTATAATTTTGTCATTCAGCGTGCCAAGTGTCAGTGTGTTGAGTTGATCAAGATCTGTATTTCTGTCATTTATTCTACAACTGAGTATGTGAATTCCTACAAGCCAAAAAAAGCATGTTAGGTCATACTGAACATCATGACAATGATGATCACGGTTTTCAACACTAACAGACTTGTTAATAAAGAGTTTCTCCGTGAACAGAGCAACATTACAAATGTTAACAACATGCAGGGTATTGATTGAATAAGAACATAAGCTATCCATCGAAGCTTTCATTGTAATTAGCTTTACTGTGTACGCTAGAGGAGCAGTTGAAACATTTCTGTATTCTTCTAATCAATGTCATTGTTGACTTGATTTTGAGCCTGCTCTATCTTTGTCTCAAGCGCCACTGATCATTGAATTATAATAGTGGCCAGCGTGAAAGGATGTTTATTGACTGTGTTGGGATGATTATCCTTTGAGGCATCTTTTCAATGTGGCTACCTGAAGTACATATTTTTCTACAACACCTGAACTGACATGGATGTGTGATACCTCTGATTATGTCTGGAATTTTCAACACTATATCTGAAAATATTTTATCAGCTTATAAATAAAAAAATGTGTCTTCCCCAATTGTGACCAACTGAAATCCAGAAGAAAACTAAAACTAAGCAAATATGTCCATTTAAAAGAAGCAAAGACTTACTCTTCAGATAACATGCATTGCATGTACAGTATATAGACACATCCTGCGCTATCTCTCTCATATATGATTCACCCTGGAAGTCTACAGGGAAGATGTCTCAGTGCAAACCAGTCTGGCAGCGTATTTAAACAACTATAAAGCATTATCACATGAATGAAAATTATTACATTAATTATGATTACTTTTCAGAATTGTGCACACTAATTTTCCGCACCAGTGGATATTCTATGCAAATTCAAGTCAGTTCATTAGTATTGTCCTGTGTCTTTGTACAGCGCATTTTTTTTTTTTTTTACAAGTAAATCAGCTTTAGTTTTGAGTAGCTGCTTTCTCCTGAAGTCACTGAGATAGGAAGGGTAAGGATGTTGAGCACTAATGTTAGAGTACAACACAATGTATTTTAAGAATGAATGAGCCTTTGTGTTTTTGGAGTGCCTGCTCTTTAATAGTCCCCTCATTTTGCATTTGCAGCTGGACAGTTTTGGTCATTTTAATATGACAACAACAACATTAATTTCTATAGCACATTTTCATACAAAAAATGTAACTCAAAGTGCTTAACAAGGTGTTAAAGAAAAAAGTTTCAAAAAATTAAAACAAATTAAAATTAGATAAGAATAAGAATGAATAAATACAATACCAAACTTAGTCAATAAGAATAAATCAATGTGCAATTAAACATAACATAACAGTTATACATAAAGTAGAGTCCTTATTTATAGATTTATTTTCAAGTCTGATACTATGGTCCAATAGCCAGGGAAGGACAGAAAGAAAAAAATAAAAAGCAAACATTTTTTTGCAATTCACTGTCTTTCTCTGCTGTTTACAACTATTTAGGACTGAACAGGCATTCAGCAGGATGAGACAGAGAGAGAGATGAAGCTGGTCGGATGACATGCTCTGCCATCAAGTTCCTAATAGGTCACATAATACTTTAAAATATTAAATTTTGCTGCTCTCACTCAAGTTCTGCTCTAGACAGTCACATAGCTCAACTGTACAGATGGCCTGGTACTTCCCTGATACATTGAAAGTATGACCTGCAGTGCTGATGCTAGAGTTGTGAGGTTTTAGTACTAAACAATGTGCTGCCAAAGTTGACAACTGACAGTTTAGTCTTTCCAGATTCTTTTAGTTTAACTAGGGGGATTCGCCCGCTGCTCACTTCGCTCGCCAACCCCTGTGTTTGGTTTTACGGATACAGATTTTTCAGATTTTTTTTTCTTTGAATTATTGCTATTTCATTAGTTTCACTTTTATTTCAGAACTTCGTTAAAAACAACATTTGGAATCTTTGAGTCCTAACATGCTGAATCTTTTAAATAAGGTCTATGAGATGTGTTTAATGACTTTGTACCATAATTCAGGATAGGTTTCTCTGTTTGGAATTTCAGCACAGACAAAACAATCTACATCATCAGCAGTTAATATTTTTTTTTTCAAATTAACCAATAAATGCATGTGAGGTAAACCCCGTTTTTGAAATTCTCTGACTTAAACTTCAAAGCCTTACAATATTTACATACTGTATCACCTATGTCCATATATTCGATCTCCATTCCTCGCATTGTCCTGCATTTTTTTCAATGACACCTGGTCCGTGGTGATTATTTTCCCTTTTTCGAGTAATAATTTCTGTTTGTTTGCGCTACTGCAAACTTTACTTTCTTTTTTTTGATACTTTCTAATTTTCCTGCTTTCATATTCTTTAACTTTCTCCACATTTGTATCACGCCATTTTTTTGAGCCTTTCGAATTCCACTGCTTTCATAATCTAACCTGCTCTGCATGTGTATACCGCCAACATTTTTGAACGTCTTTATGAAGTTCTACTTCTACTTCTACTTCTTTTACTCTTTGTCTTTTAATTCCGAGTTCGATTGTACGTGCTTTTTTCAATTCCACTTGTTCCGGGCTGATTATTACTTTCCTTATTTTCTGAATTTGCACCTAGATTATTCTTTTTCTTTTTTGCATTTTTTTCTCTCAAACGCTTTTGAGTCTCTTTTCTCTGCGCTGCACTTTCTTCTTCGCTTAGTTGTCGACGTTTCATCTATAACATATTGTTCTTATACGCTTTATATGCGCTGAGAGCCCTGGATCTGTGTGTGCTCAAAACCTTTGCACGACTGAGTTTTTTGCTGCCCGTGGTCTTATTTGATATTGATTGTAAGTAGGGCGTGTCTTGCAAGAATCTCATGTTCTACGTCCCCGTGAGACGGTCCTGGGTTACTCTCTTGGCACAAAGTCTCATGTTCAAGGTCCCCGTGAGACACTCGATGGCCAATCTCTTTCGTCTTGTGGGTCTTTTAAGTGTCTTCCGTGATCTTCACGTGAAGATCACGTCTCGTCTCCCTAGTCTTTCTCTCCCAGGATTTTTTTTTTTATAATAGAGAGATATTTCCAAAAAATATAAACATTTCTCCACAACTCCATGACAGGTGATTGCTGGAAAGTTTTCCCCATCAGAATCACAAACTGGATCCTTGCTTGACATGGGTGGGAAAGTAGCAGTTAATCCTCAGGAGGCATTATTTTATATATTCCACATGTGCCCAACCAATCGCAATTTATCCAGATTTAGGCTGTAAATATTCCTCTCTCTGTCTCTCCAGTTCTGTCTCTTGCTTTGTTTGTTCTGCTGTTCTTGATCTATTCATATTATTCATCTGTGTTTTGTGGTTCCTATGGGTAAGGTTTAGCAACAAGTTTTTGTCACTTTTGTAGTTAGACATATTGATGGTTTAAAAGCAGAGCCTGTTTGCCTAAATGATTAAAAAAAACACATTTTATCTGAAAAAAGCACAAGTATAGCCGGAGTTTTCAAACTACTATCAAAATATAATTTCAACTTCGCCATTTATGAAGCTAGTAACCAGCAAGCACAGCTCAGGGGCTTAATGGTTGCTGCTTAAGCCAATGTCACATTACCTGACTTCAGTTTGGTGGGTGTGTCAGACTTCTCAACTACCATTGAGACCATGCCAGTTTACATGACTAAAAATTGCTGGACATGTCAAATTTAATAACAGCTTTCCAGCACAGTTCTGTTTGCACCTTTTTTGACAGCCAATATCACTCTGTTTGATGGTGCCAGTGTCATAAGCAGGGTTAACAGGTTCTTGCGCAATCAAAAACTTTTTTTTCCTATTCTATCTTGGTATGTAAAACATGACAAATTAGACGGATGAGCTTCTCTTCTGTTTGTGATTTCCAAGGCTCCCATGTTCCTTATTCATCATCGCTGCATTCTATGCATTGTACTTCAGGATGAGAATTCATTAGTTGTCATCTCTCATGTACACTGAGCCCACTCCTACAACTAAAGACAAATCACAGATTATTTGAAATTAGTCTCTGGGTATGTCAGACTAAGTGATGGTTAGATTAGGTAAATGAAAGTTACGACTGAATCAATGGAAAAGTCATCTAATATGACAATGGCCTTTAGGGACAGAATAAATTAAGTACAACGGTAAAGTAAAGCAGTCATATATCTTTAATTATACAGGGGAAAATTATACAGATAAACACTTTCCAATATGAGTGCAAACTCCACATGAATCAAAACAAAGGAATATTCTTGATTTCAAGTTGAATGTATTCAGTAAGGTTTAAGGCTTTGGTTTTACAGTATGTTTCTTCAGGTCTTGTATCGATTGCTGTTGTAAGTCTCTGAGGGAGATATTTGTTATTTATGAATTCATATTCACTAAACAACACAAGCATCCAGGGTAAATGAATGCATGATTAAACTAACCCTGACTTCAAAAATAACAAAATAATTCCTTAATTGCAAATACTAAATGGGTGACACTGTCCTAAGGGGTTTAACATCTGAAAAGGATTTAGGGGTTTACATTGACACACCATGCACATCCTTTAGGGAGTGTGGAATCACAAATGAAACAAAATTTTAGATTACCATGTAAAAAGTGTTAAATTTAAGAAAACAGCTATTATTCTCAGATGCTATAATATGCTACATGAAACTACATCCGGAGTACATTGTGCAGAATTTTAGCTTTTTGTAAAACATCACTGTGGTTGTGTGAAGCTTCTGGAGACATATCATATTTCAGTGCTGCTATGTCTTGTCTCAAAGCTTTTTGTTCATGTATTTTGCAGTTTAATCTTTGTAAAATATGTCTTGGCCATAATTTACTGTATATAACATAGTATCATGCAATACAGGTAAAAATGAAGATGTAAGTGTATTATTGTTGGAAATATGCCTTCATTTAGCTGCTTTATAGAGCCCCATAGCCTTATCTGCACGTGGACAGCTGCTTTAAGCAAAGAGACTCAGTAACTCAGCACAAGCAGATGAAATGGTTAAGCTACACCTGTGCTAATCACTAAAACAGCTGTTTGCTCACTGTGCTACTTTTTAATGGAGTTGTCCCCCCTCAGCTGCCAACCCCCTGTGGGAATATGGAAATCACCTATATCAGGTTATTTTATCACTAGGTCTGGTCAGGTTGGGGAGCATGCAATGGTACAGCACGTTGCTGTACCCACCACACAATGAAACAGCTCGGAACCCTAGTTGGTAACCCCCCAGGCAGACACATGGTCTATACCCACCCACAGTAAACAATCATCTATTTGCTGCAGCCTGGTATTATGTGGGCACCCCTTTGGCCTAGACCAGCTGCTTGTGTCATCAATAATGAAGACCCTGCAAGCTGGATCACCCTTAGGGAATTGTGCCACATAGTGCCGTAACTAACACTTCCTCAGAGTGCAGGTAATGTGCCTCATTTGGGACTCATTCGACACAAAGTCACACCAGTGGCACCCAAGGACTCTCTGAAGAGACACAGTACCAAAGGAGTCCAGTCTTCGTCTTAGTTCACTGGATAGCGTCCATGTCTCGCAACCGATATCAATAGGAAGCACCAGAGGCCTCATGTATAAACGGTGCGTACACACAAAAATGTTGCATACTCCATGCTCAAATTGCGATGTATAAAACCTAAACTTGGCGTAAAGCCAAGCATATTTTCATGCCAGCTAAATGCTTGGTGTATGCAAGTTCTCTGCTCAGTTTTGAAAACTGGCGACACCCAGTGTCAAAGCAGTGCTTTTGTTCCAGTGTGGTTTCCCTTTCTTTTTTAGATCCACATCCCTGACAATGCTTTATCAAATACACTGAAATTAACCGCATATTGTTTATTAGTTTAAGGCATCTGATTGTAATTAACCTGTAACAATATAATGGTCCACGGAATGGCCAAGCTATTCCAAATACCATAGCTGCTTTAGCGTTGTTACACTCACTGCACCACTCGGAGTATTTATATCACTGCATCTGAGTGTGGAATCACAGCTCTACAGCAGCTGATCAGAAAGAGAATTATCAGTATACAGCATCAAACACACACTGCCTCAGCCATGCGCTATTTGAATTGCTCTCATATAACAAATGCTTCAGAGCCTTTCCTGTACTGACCTCGCGGTTCAGAAACGGTTTCATCCCAAGAACTATAAACGCACTCAATCAGTCCATCAAGTGCTCCTTGTAGAACTGTTTGTACTTAATAGTACAATTACCTCACTGTAAACTTGTGATATAATATTGCACAACCTGAGCCACTTTATAAAGCGCATATTTACATATGATATCATTTTTAAGATGAAATGCAGCAAAATATATTTATTATATTATACAGATAAAATGTTAATGTCATTTAAATAATCCATATTGTTAATAATTAAACATGTGAGGACACGGTCTTGCAGCACTAGCTAGTTCAGGGATTGTTCCTGCCTCGCGCTGTATTCTTGCTGGGGCTGGCACGACACTGGAAGGATAGATGGATAGAATAATTAAACATGTACTACGAAGATATTTCAGTGTTCCTTAAAAGTTTTTAAGAATCAGCGTTCAAAGTTTACAGATGGCTTAACATCTATTACAGAGCTGATTGTGTGGCGATAGGTTACTTGGAGAAAGAAAAAGAAGGACAGGAATTGGAGGTTAGTACGTTTAAAAGAGACAGTACTGCTGCAATAAATGATTTCATTGAAGGTCGTGCACAGCGCAGCAAGCATCTTGCAGGAGGCAGGAACAACTCTGGACAGGGCACCAGCTCGTCATTGTCACTGCGCCAACATGTTCCCATGTTTAATAACATTTTTTAACTCCTATCATCATGAAAATGATATCAAGTATGCATCTCAGTATTTTAATTATTCAGAGAGCTGTAATATCACAAATGTAATGGATTCTGTGTCCTGTCGGAGGAAGAGAAAGCCCATTTAAGAAGCACGTAGTGATTCACACACATAGAGCACATAGAAGATCAAATACAAAACAAAGAATTTAATGTGCTACTTTAGTTACGATGGTATTTGAGAAACTAGTAAATTAAACAATTTAAAGATGAAGTTTATGATATTCTGATTTAATGACAAAATAAACTACGTGATTAAAGTGGAAATTTCGAGATTAAAGTTGATATTTCAAGCTTTTTTCTCACTGTGTCCATATTTTTTTTTTTTTTTTCTCTGTACCCTAATAAGCTTTCATATGACACTCAGACAGTGGACCACGACTCGCCTTTTCATGGCGACTTTGATATCTGACAACTTCTTTTTTATTTTGGGCACTTTGTGACTATATGAACTTGAGCTTTCGAGTTTCTCCAACACTCTATGTCACTCGATCAACTTCCTTTTGTTGTTTATACCACTGTTTAAACCAACAAATAGTAACTTTTTCCTTGCCTCCACTTGGTATTTGCTGAAATTCTTCTATTTTCCCCCGTGCTTTTGTCATTGCCTTTTCACAGAACACTGAGCTTAAGGGCTATTTATATTGATTTGCAAATTCAAGGAGGCATAATTCTGAGAGTAGTTGGGGTAGGGCAGCCGGCGCGTGCACATGCGTTACTTTTCACGCTGACTGTGCATGAGGCCCCAGGACTCTAAAGATCTTCATCTTTTTGCAGAGATATTGGGAGCCCAACATACTCCTTTCCAGCAGCCTCATGATGCCTCATGCTCTCCCAATCTGTCTACTGACTTCATAGGAAGAGTCACCAGAGACATGAATGCCGCTGCTGAGTAAAGTAAACCTCCTGACAAGGCTGACATGCTCTCCACAGACAGACACACTGCTGATGGCTGTGCCCAAGAGGTCATTAAAGGCCTGGATCTTGTTTTTTATCCAGGACTCTCGCAAGCCCAGACACTCAGACTCCTTGCTTAGTCTCTTGAGAGCCCAAATGAGAGCCTCCATTGAAAAAGCAAAGGCACCAATCACCAAAGCAGATGCCCTCTCACCAAACTGCTTTCTGTTGAAGACGTCTCTTCTCAGCTGCACCTACACCAGGTGCTCTTAACAATATTCCTTGACCCAATCAAATAATATCCATCCATCCATCCATCCATTATCCAACCCGCTGTATGCTAACTACAGGGTCACGGGGGTCTGTTGGAGCCAATCCCAGCTAACACATGGCGCAAGGCAGGAAACAAACCCCGGGCAGGGTGCCAGTCCACTGCAGATCAAACAATATAAAAGTCAAAATTATTATAAAACAAAATAAAAAAACACTGTAAATCCAATGGTAGCAAAAGTAAGAAATACATTTGAAAGAGTCTTTAAAGGTTAGAAAATGTATTTGAAAATGAGTCTTATTAAAAAATGCAGGTGATGGAAGATGACTTTTTTCAAGTGTAGCTTCAGAGCTGCTTCAGATTGTTGTTCATTGCTCAGAGGTCTTCACAATTTCTTTGGGATCTTCTATCTTTTGTTGCTCCCTTCTTTGCTCTCCTTGCTTTGTTCTCTCTTCTATGCTCAGCATGCATCCCAAATTTACAAGTATTCATGTCAAAGTAACAATGATTACAAGAATAATCAATAAGTGTTTGTCATTCTCAGTCTGCTTGTTTATTCTGATCCTAATTACCCAGGCTAATAAATCTCAAAAAATATTTGTAACAACCTGTATTTTTTTCTTTGGATTTTAAAAGAATGATATAAAGGATACAAGGTTCAAGTCAATAAAAATACAGAGTTTAAAATCAATCTATAGTAGTCATTTAAAAAGATACACAATTGTTTGTTTGAAACAGGATTTAGAGTCGAAAGTATAAAAGTTTACACATGCTCTTTTGAAGAAAAAGGACCAGGTTTTCTAATTGCTGTTTACTAAGGTGTCCTAATAGCTGGCATGTTAATCGGTATTAACTCATATAGTCCACATTCTGACTTGCTTTCAATCCAAGTTCCTATTTCATTTATTGTTTAATTCATAGTTCAGTATTTTATCCTTCTTATGGTATATATTCATGCCCATACAGCATGATAAAATAAAAATGTAGTTTCTGATTTAAATTATTGATAGCATACAGAACTCTCATAAATAAGGATACAGAATTGTTCAAATACATCAAAACAAAATAGAAACTAATTAACATAAAAACATCAATATCAGTCCATCAGCTAACTGTAGAACCAGTGCCAGATTGTAGAAAAAAAGCCAGAGACAAGCCAGACACAGTCAGAGTCCTTGAGACCTCAGCCAACCAGCCACCTCCACTCCACTGGCCATTTTACAGCTGAGTCAGTGCTGGGCCAGACAATCTGATGAAAGGACCCTTGGACCCCATAAGGTGACATAAGATACCAGGCAGGAAGGAAAGCTTGATTTGGTACCAGGATAAAAATAGCTAGCTAATTTTTGTATTAATCACTAGATTTACATCCATTACATATTTTTTAATTCTGTTATAAACGGGGTTTGGTCATAGTGGGTGATCATCACATATACCCATAATTATACTCATACACAACATATGCACATGAAGCCAATAATTCTCAGTCTTATGATGTTGCTAAGACAGCTGAGGTTACAGTTATCATGACAGAATTATACCAATTTAGCAAGCACCCAAATTACTTTGTTTTACTTTTCATTTTAATTATCAACTCTAACTCAAAACATCAGAGTCACGTAGTGTTAACAGTTACCAGCAGAGGACCTCAGACAACCAGAGAAGGAAGACAGGACTAAAGCCTCCTGCCTGTTTTGGTGAACTATAAACTGCTTCTGGAATCTGTTTAATAGTATTTCCTAGGAAAAAAAAAATTAAATGAAGTGTGTAAAGGTATCCTGAATTAAAGCAATGAATGACAAGTAAAAAGAGAATTATTCAGATTACTGTAATTGTTGTAGATTGGAAAAGAGCTCATATCACCATAAATGAATCTTATTACACATCCCAATAATAATGATAATAATAATAATAAACAATAATCCAACACATCAGGGTGAAAACTGCTGACACAGGCAGACTACATGCACAGACACAACCAGATAGCAAACATTATACTTCAAGAAATAGCACTAAAACACAAACTAGCAGATACTGCGGTTGAGTAAAGTAATGCAAGTCCCACAGATAAATGTTGGGGTTCCATCCTGGTCATCCCAGTTTATTACAGTCCAAGAAAATATAATGAAAAGGGCCGATATGCATGTCAGTACAAATAACAAAAAATGCAAAATAGGAAAGCCTTCTGGCTACACTACAAAAAATGAAATCTAAGCAAGTGAAAAGTACTTATATGACATGAAATTAAATGTTGCTTTCCTTATTTTAAGAATTATTGACTTATCAAAAAATGTATACTTACAATTTTTTAGCTCACTTTAAGAAATCTGGTCAAGTAAATTTTGTTTACCCCATTGGCTTATTTATTTGCTAAATAAAAGAAAAACAACTCCCATTTAAAGTTTTTTGTCTAGTTTTAGCAAATGTATTTTTTTGTAGTGTAGAATAACAAAATTCTTTTCTCTCTCTCTCAGGTTGTAAGGAGCTCCATGCTATGGTGCAGCCTGTTCACAAATGACCACCTCCTTCCGGCAGCTGCGGACTTTATAGGCGAAGAACTGAAAAGGGGTGGAATCATTTACCCTCACTGGGCATCTTCTCGGTACTTTGGAGGGAAGAAAAGAGAAGTGTCTAGATGCATGCTCAATAATCCAGGTAAGGAAATTCTAGAAAGTTGCTTCTGTTCATCTGGACATAGTTTTTTTCTGATAGACTGTGAAATTTCCATCAGCAATGGGGGACATTTGAAAGCTGATGTGTACCGTGAACCAACGCACATGGATCAGTACTTAAGATTTGACTCTCACCATCTGGTAGAGCACAAAATAGGTGTCATCAGGACTCTACAACACAGAGCAAACACCATACCTACAGACACAGCGGCCAGGGAAGCAGAAGAACATCATATCAAAAAGGCCCCGAGTAAATGTGGTTATCTCAGCCGGACTTTTGTCAAAGAATGGAAGACACCTAAAGAATGCTCTAAGCAATCCAGGAGAGTGGAAGGACAACTGCTGCCTAAGCGAAAACCTTTGGTGATCCCTTATGTGTCAGGAGTATCAGAACAGCTAAGACGCATTTTTTCAAAACACCAGGGGCCTCATGTATAAACGGTGCATACGCACAGAAATGTTGCGTAAGAACGTTTCCACGTTCAAATCGTGATGTATAAGACCTACACTTGCCGTAAAGCCACGCACTTTTCCACGGTACCTCATACCCTGTCGTACGCAAGTTCTCCACTCGGTTTTGCATACTGGCGGCACCCAGCGTCAAAGCAGTGCTATTGTTCCTGTGTGGTTACCCTTTCTTAGATCCACATCCACGATGGCGGCTTTATCAAATACACTGAAATTAACCGCATATCGTTCATAAATTTAATGCATCTGATTGTAATTAACTTGTAACAATATAATGGTCCACAGAATGGTCAAACTATTCTAAATACCATAACTGTTTTAGCGTTGTTACTCTCACTGCACCTTCTTCTTCTTCTGTCAGCTGCTCCCATTAGGTGTTGCCACAGCGGATCATCTTTTTCCATTTTACTCGCACTGCACCACTCAGAGTATTTATATCACTGTATCTGAGTGTGCGATTGGAAAGAGAATTATCGGTATACAGCATCAAGCACTCGCTGCCTCAGCCATTCGCTATTTGAACTGCTCTCATCCAACCAACACTTCACAGCCTTTTCTGTTCGGACCTCACGGTTCACAAACAGTTCCATCCCAAGAACTATACACGCACTCAATCAGTCCATCAAGTGCTCCTTGTAGAACTGTTTGTACTTGCAAGTTACCGTGAGGTAATTGTACTTATGATACAGTTATAATATTGCACAACCTGAGCCACTTTATAAAGCGCGTATTTACATATGATGACGATATCATTTTTAAGATGAAATGCAGCAAAATATGTTGATTATATTATACAGATAAAACTTTAACTACACGGTGCCGCAGCGCTAGCGAGCTTGAACTTCGTTCACGGATTGTACCTGCCTCGCGCTATTTTCATGCTGTGGCTGGCACGACACTGGAAAGATAGATGGATAGAATAATTAAACATTATGAAGATATTTCGATGTTCCTTAAAAGTTTTGAAGAATCAGCGTTCTAAGCTTACAGATGGCTTAACGTCTATTACAGAGCTGATTGTGTGGTGATTGGGTATTTGGAGAAAGAAAAGTAAGGACAGGAATTGGGGGTTAGTACGTTTGAAAAAGACAGTACTTCTATAATAAAGCATTTCATTGAAGGTCACATGGCGCAGCAAGCACCTTGCTGTAAGACATGAAAAATCACTGTGCCACCGTGTTCCCATGTTCAATAACATGCTTTAACTTAAATCATCATGAAAATGATATCACGTATACTTCTCAGTATTTTAATTACTCAGAGAGCTGTAATATTACGAACATAATGGATTCTATGTGCTTTCGGAGGAAGAGCACGTAGTGACTCAGGCACATAGAGCACATATAAGATCAAATACACAACAAAGCATTTAACGTGCTACTTTAGTTACGATGGCATTTGAGAAACTAGTAAATTAAACGATTTTAAGATGAAGTTTATGATGTTCTACTTTAATGACAAAATAAACTACATGATTAAAGTGGAAATTTCGAGATTAAAGTTGACATTTTGTGCTTTTTTCACACTGTGTGCCTTTTTTTTTCACTGTACCCTAATAAGCTTTCATATGACACTCAGACGTTGGGCTACAAGTTACCTTTTCACGCCGACTTTGATATGTGACAACTTTTTTATTTCGGCCACTATGCGACTTTGTGAACTTGACCTTTCGAGTTTCTCCGACACGCTATGTCACTTGATCAACTTCCTTTTGTTGCTTATATAACTGTTTAAACCAACAAATAGTATGATTTTCTTTGCCTCCTTGGTATTCGCTGAAATTCTTCTATTTTTCCTCGTATTTTTGTCATTGCCTTTTCACAGAACGCTGGGCTTAAGGTCTATTTATATTGATTTGCATATTCAAAGAGGCGTAATTCTGAGAGGATTTGTGGTGGGACAGCAGGCACGTGCACGTGCGTTTATTTCCACGCTGAGCGGGATTTATGTAGCGGAAGAACGCGGAAGTTGGCGAATGCACAGATTCCTGCATCTGGATTTTTCTGTGCGTAAGCACATTTCGGCTTTTGTGCTTACGTCATGTTATAGTGCGAATTCTACGCACGGCGTTATGCATGAGGCCCCAGGTCTTGGTGGCTTTCAAACCCCAAAACACACTACGGCAAAAATTGGTCCACCCAAGGATTGGGTGCCCCAGCACTGACAGAGTAATATAGTTTACGCAGTTAAGTGCCAAGAGGATTGCCGTGAATCATACATCAGAGAAACCAAACAACCACTGACGAAGCGGATGACACAACACAGAAGAGCTACCTTGTCAGGCCAGGACTCCACAGTCTATTTACATCTACAGGACAGTGGTCACTCTTTCAGTGATGAAGATGTGCACATCCTGGGCAGGGAGGAATGCTTGTTTGAGTGAGGAGACAAGGAGGCCATTTACGTGAAAAAGCAATGACCATCTTTGAACTGAGGAGGGGGCCTAAGGGTTCATCTTTCACTATCTTACAATGCTGTGATTGCAGCCATTCCCCAACTCTCTGTGAATGGTACTCATGGCCATTGATCAATGTACAATTTGCATATCATTGATCACACGGCCCATTGTTAGTCAATGGTGCTAGTTCGGTCATTATGCCAAGGTACTGTTTATATGGTTGGAGAAACCTGCATTCATCTGAGAATGATGAAGTCACTTGGATGAGTGATGAAATGTATCGGAAAAAAAACTATGTCCAGATGAACAGAATCAACTTTCTAGAAAAAAAGAGGAGACGGTTAATGCAAGCACCATCTCTCGGCCCAGAGTGGTAGTACCTGCTTCAGATAAGGATCCATAGACACGCATGCATGACAATACATACAAACCATATTATAAGTACACTCCAGCACAGTAACAGAGAATTCCACTCATAAACTATACTGGGACAAAACTATACCAACAGTCAAAACTTTCCAGCATAACAGACTAAGATAACAGATATAACACTGGTGGACAAACAAAATAAAGCTGCATTATTGAGAATGTTGTACCAAACTCACACAACCTTCAAAATACACAAACAAATTACATTACAAATTTACATTACATGTAAACCAACACACACATAAAATTGCGGAAAGCATTAATTTTAATTATATGTCATATGATGAAGAAATCCGTTAACATAAACATGATCTACTAATCATATGCACATAAAACTGCCTTATGCATTGGCCTAGGCCTAATATAGGCAGTAGCAATGGAACAATCCAAGAAAATACTTTGAATAATAATAATAATTGTGTATGAGTCAATGATTAGCACTGCTAATAATATTCTCAAACCCATTTAATTCAACTTAGGGACATGGCAGGCTGGAGCTTATTTACAGCTAATATTAATAAAAATGATAATAATCTGTAATCTGAACTGACACGCTCTTCCAGGCTCTTCCAGACACTGCCCAGAGGGCTACTTGTGACCCTAAAAATAGATAGGAACAATCCAGATAACATATGGACAAAGAATAATAGACTTTGATTACTTTTAATTCAGCCTTTGTACATTTGGAGAATAATCATTATATTGAAAGGTTCATCTTACCAAGATACAGATTTTAAAAGAATTAGGTGTATAAGTGGATGGCTTTATCAGAGCTCTAGTTAACAAAGTTTGAAAACTGACCCAGTCTCTGCCTTTATGTTGTTGTTGTTGTTGTTGCCTGTGTGGAGTTTGTAAGTTGTCCTGGTGTCCCCTTGTTTTCATATTACACTTTCCTGACATGTTCTAAAAACATGTCTGTAAGGTCAATTTGTGATAGTAAATTGGCCCAACATAAGTGAACTTGTGTGGTTTTGAGAATACCCTGTGATAGACCAGTACACCATTTGTGGTTGGTTCTTGTCTCATAACTCTTAACTGAAATGAGGTGATTCAGACAAGGATAAATGGATGACATATTTATTCAATGGACACTTGCACTGTTTTGTATACAGGAGTTGTAAAACAAATTTAACATGAACAATCACTATTTTCATCTTTTTTACAAAAATATGCTTTAAATGTTTCAAAAACCATGGAAAACAAACATACTGTAATTCTACAAAGGCTAATGTTTTTCCAGTGGTTGTTTTCTTTACCAAACTTAAATAAAACATGAATTGTAATGACTAGGATTTTTTTTTTCTTAAAAAAGAGGCAGCAAGCAATAGTGAGGTTTTTCGGTGATTCTCTGTCTTTCACCGCAGTAGCCACAAAACTACACGTGGGATGTTGCTGAAGCTTCTGCATGAGGCTGCAACAATTCATTTCAATATGAGTTTTGACTTCCTGCCTTTGGCCTAAGAAGTGGAAACTTGGTTTAAAGTAAAAACAGAAGTTTGGTCATAAAGCTGTCTCCAGCATTTACTGTTCACTTCAGTCTCCCAAAGATGGTTAGTCATTATTTTCTTCTATAGACATGATTTGTGATATATTGAAAGTTATAATGAGATATGGGTTTCTTTGTTATTTTATTTTTCTAGATTTACTCAGGGTCCTCTTGCTTTTTCTAGTGATATTTATTTAATGGTAGTAAAACATGAGCAGACATTGCCCTTTTGAACAGGTAGGTATTCACAAGCAGGCACTTTGTGCAAATATCATAGAGAGAGTAGTTCAGACTAAGGAATTATTTGGAAGTGGACACCAGACATGCAGGTATTAGTATTTAACAAACAGCAGCTCTGCTGGAGATAACTCACGTGATGGGTGATGTGGCTTTATTGTCAGAGGGGGACATTTTTTGTACACTGGGTGGATTAATTTCTCTCATAGGCAAAGGAACATGTAAATATTACATTTAAAACACAGTAGATGAAGAGGCAATAGGCACCCATTGTTGGGACTGGGGTGAGAAGTTGAAAGGCAAATTTCCTGGGTAATCCTGTTACTGATTATTGTGATGGCTGTCTACAGGATATAGTTATTTGCTGTCTTGCAAAAGAATCACCGCTTTGAAGTTTTAACTGGTTAAATACACAAACAATACAAAATTGTGATAAAAGAACAGCTCCTTTCTTGGAAAATGTTTGTATTTACCTGACTTAGAAATGAACATGTCTGAGAATATTGGTTTTTTTTTAAATTTTATTAATTTTTATTATTCCATGCAAATGGATCATTTTTTTTACAAAAAATAGGATTGAAAACAGATTGACCCCCTCCCCTGAGAAAGAGAGCATGGTCAATGGGGTGAACCTTAAAGCTTGTAAGCATACCTAGATTGATTAGTTTAACAGGGCAATAGAGATGAATGGAGAAGTGAAAAAAATGCGGAGAGAATTGCTTCCTCTGTGCTTTAAGAGCTTATTCTAAAATATTATTGATTATATCCTGCCAGGTTTTGAAAAAGTTCTGTACAGATCCTCTAAATGAGAATTTGATTTTTTCCAATTTCAAATAGTATAAAACATCGGTTTCCCACTGACTTTTTAATAAGGCAACATTAAACAAAAGAAAGGGAGAAGTAAATATCTATGTAAATAAGAGATGGAGAAGGGAGTTAAATGCGGTAATAGTTATTTCTCTTATTCTAAAATAATATTGATTAAATCCTGCCATGTTTTGAAAAAATTTTGTACAGATCCTCTAACTGAGAATTTGATTTTTTCCAATTTCAGATAATATAAAACATCGGTTTCCCACTGACTTATAAGAGGAGAATTAGGATTCTTCGAGTTTAGCAAAATAAGTCTGCGTGCCAAAAGTGTAGTGAATGTAATCACAGTTTGTTTGTCCTTCTCCATTTTAAACCCATCTGGAAGAACATCAAACACAGCTGTTAATGGGTTAGGAGAGATTGTGACACCAAGGCACTTAAACATTTTGGTCCTAAATAATGTTAATTTGGTGCAGGCCCAAAACATGTGACTCAGTGAGTCTGGGACTTGATTGTAGCATTCGCAGGTTAGATCTTGCCCTGGAAACATTTTGGACAGTTTTAAGCAAGACAGATGTGCTCGATATATACTTTTGAGTTGAATAATTGTATGCTTTGCGCATATGGAGGTCGAGTGAATTCTCTGTATTGCTACTTTCCACTCCTTTTCTGATATATTGATTAAGAGATCTCTTTCCCATTGTCCTCTCGGATCTTTGAAAGGGAGGGACTGTAAAACAATTTTATAAGTTGCAGAGATGGTGTTTAAGTCCTCGAAATTGAGCAATATTTTTTCTGGCATGGAGGAGGGTGCAAGATGAGGAAAATTGGGCAGGTTTTGTTTAACAAAGTTCTTAATTTGAAGATATGAGAGAAATGTGTAGCTGGAAAGTTAAATTTGGAATGTAATTGTTCATAGGATGCAAAGATGTTGTCTATATAAAGATCTCTAAGCAATTTAATCCCAAATCTTTTCCAAATATTAAAAACTGCATATGTTTGCGAGGGTGGAAAGAGGTGGTTCTCTTGCAGGGGTGCCACAGATAAAAGATTCTCTGTCTTAAAATGCTTTCTACATTGGTTCCATATCCTGAGTGAGTGGAGCACAATTGGGTTATTAGTATTTTGGCGATAACTTGCATTTATTGGGGCACAAAGCAGGGAATAAAAAGAAGTACTGCAGGATATTATTTCTATTGCGGACCAAGCCTGTGTATGTTCATCTATTTGTGTCCAGGTTTTTATAGCTTGTATGTTTGCTGCCCAGTAATAAAACTGAAAGTTGGGTAGAGCCATGTCACCTTCTGCCTTAGGTCATTGTAGGGTCGTTCTTTGGATATGTGGATGTTTTGAGTTCCAAATAAATGAGGTTATTGTTGAATCTAATAGCTTAAAAAATGATTTATTGATATATATTGGAATGATTTGAAACAAAAAAAGAAGCTTAGGAAGAATATTCATCTTAACAACGTTAATTCTTCCAGCTAGAGTGAGATGAATGGTTGACCATCTATGCAAGTCTTGCTTAATTTTTTCCATACAGACGGCAAAATTTTGTTGATAAAGAGCTTTGTGTTTACTTGTGAAATTTACCCCTAGGTATTTAAACTGATCTACAATGATAAAAGGTAGGGTGTCCAATCTAATATTTTATGTTTGAGAATTCACTGGAAAGAGTATACTTTTATTCAGATTAAGGCCAGAGGTCTTTTGAAATTCTGTAAGTGCTGTTAAGACTGCAGGCACAGAATTTTGTGGGTCTGATATATACAGTACCATATCATCTGCATATAGAGAAATTGTCTGTTCCAGTCCTCTGATAATTCCCTTTATCTGATAAGCATTTCAAGAGTGAACCGCCAGTGGTTCAATGGTGATTGCAAATAGCAGTGGTGACAAGGGGCATCCTTGTCTGGTACCATGTTCTAGTTTAAAGTAGTCTGAACAAATGTTGTTAATACAAACTGAAGCTTCTGGATTGGCATACAGTAGTTTGATCCATGCACAAATGGAGAATATTGGTTTCTAATCAGCATATGTGTACTCATTGATAGTTGGTAACAATACATTTTATTAACTTGTGTTTACACTATTTGTCAACCCTAGGAAATTTGGATGTGCCATTGTTTAATCCATCATCCTGACTAGAACTAGGAAAGACATTTAAACTTCTGGGCAGAAGAAGGCAGGAATGAGGGACGGTCCACTGAAAATGCTGCCAAGACACTCACAAAGAGCACAGGCGCTCGCAGGCAGACAAGGGTACGTGGCTGGTACGACATGAAGCACAAGGACGGCAACACTTACCTCCAGGGAAGAAGAGACAGCTGCCCAAGAAGATGGTTGTGGGTCCAGAGAGAGAGGGACGCCGCATGAAAGGACCAAGCAAAGCTGGTGGACGAGACGTGAGGCGTGTCTAGGTCACAGCAACACAAGGAGCCCAGAGTGGAAAAAAAGAATGACGAAGAGATGCTGATGGGGATTCCACGATTTGACAAAACTTCTGTTGGGAAATGAGTGTTCGGTGAACAGAGTGCATCCATGGACAGTTGGATGATTAATTGTTGGGGTAACACAGTGTGTAAAGTGGACTCTGCACCACTAAAAGTTGTATCCTCCATTTCATGTTTTAATGGACTTTTAGAGTGTGGATTGTGTGCTTTCCTTTTAATAAAGGGAATTTTGTTCCTGATATTGTTAGATTTTTTTTTGTGTCATTTATCTTTTTAATGTACTTTATATTGCCTTGTGTAATAGAAGTTGCAGTTGTTTTTCCTGAAATTACTGTTGTGTCTTTCATTGTATATTTACTCACCGCCCAATTTAAAGAAACCTGTGTGCTATTATCGGTAAATTTCAAGAGTTCCCAGTCTCTTGATAAAGCTGGGTGGCATAGCTGGATATTTTAACTGTGTCTAGGTTAGATTACCTCTAAGTGTGACCAGACATCTGTCACATTATCACAATGTCAAATTATCACCCAAGAAAGCATCCTGTCAGCGGTGCTCCTCCAGCTGTAAACAGAAGTGACTATGAAATTGTCAGACTGAGGAGTAGTGGACAGGTTACAATCGGGCAATGAACACAGCTAATGGCAGAGATTCTTAAAGAGGAATATTAGAACAAACCTGTCTTCAACCAATCAGCTTTGAAGGCACAAAATTTTGCACTTCGTAATACAGCCATTCCTCATTATCTGACTTTTTTTTATCCATTTTTATTGTATCATTGTCCTTGATTTTTTATACCATACATTCAATATCTACATTGCTATTCACTATAAGGCACATTTCATCCAACCAGCCTCCAAAAAAAGTTTGAAGGTCACTGTCCTGGAGTGTAAAATCTTCAAGTTTTAATTTTTGCTCAAATGAATCAGAATGAACTATAAGGCAATTGCAGTTCACATTGAAAGTATTTACTCAATTTAACTACAGGGGCAATTCACTCTTACTGTATTGCACCAGTAATTTATAACCTTAATGGATCTGTTTCATCGGTTTAAAATTTAATAGTAGAGGGGACAGAAAACAGTATGAATACCAGAGATTCAAAAAGTTTTATAACTTGAAAACAGAAATCAAGGATGGACAATACAGGATTCAAAGGTGTTTCAATTAGTTCATATCCTGGGGAAGGAAAGCAGTTCGCAGGTCTGTAAAAAGATCAAAGACTTTGAGCAGCTTCATTCGTTATAAGGACAGCCAGCCAATCAAATGTGTGCAATATAACATGTCCCAAAGCCCCACGTGAAGTTGTAATATTAATATGGCCTGTCCGACGAAAGTGGAACATCATTAAAAGTAATGTCAAAGATTGAGACACAAGACCATCTGATCTGAACATCAGAGAAAATAACCTATGCATAATGCTAATTGCTAATTCAAAAAGTCGCCCAGGCAGGACAAAATTCACCCAAGTCTAAATATTCTCACTTATAAAATAAACTAGCAAAATACCCGCGCTTCGCAGCGGAGAAGTAGTGTGTTAAAGAGGTTATGAAAAAGTAAAGGAAACATTTTAAAAATAACGTAACATGATTGTCAATGTAATTGTGTTGTCATTGTTATGAGTGTTGCTGTCATATATATATACATATACACATATACACACACATATACACACATATACAGATATATTTTTTATATATATATTTTATATATATATATATATATATATATATATATATATATATATATATATATATATATATATACACATACATACATACATATACACACATAGATGCACTTACAATAACATAGAAATCAATATAAACAACATTAACATCATTATCATATGAGAATATAAAGTAATATATAAGAAGCACATTTCATATAAATATAAATTATTAAACAGTAAAATCTTCTTCTATAATTTGCTACCGTGGCTTTTCGTTGGTCTGTCCAGGATTTTAAATCACATGTAGCTTGCAAACCGTTTCACGTATTGACTTGAAATGTGGTACACATATAATACGTCACGTCTGCTATCCGCTTTATGGGTGATGAATGTATTACTCTTTTTATGTTTATTTTATTTTAGAATCAACTCCTATCTGCGCACACCAGGGCAGATGCGTATGGTGTATTCACTCCATGTTATCGTGCATTGCGCTGTCAGTGGTATTTTGATAAAAGAATTTCAACAATATATAAGAAGCGTATAAATTATTAAACAGTAAAACATTAACATTTAAGAAGTAAAGTTACATTGAGTACTACTGCAGTGCCTTCGGGTATACCTCATTTTTTCTTTGCCCATTACATGCTTAAATGTATACATTTTTTGGTGTACCTACCCGAGAACACGCGACATATAACCGACCGTGGGAGAAGCATGGATTTTAAACACGCGTTGAGTTCATCTGCTGGTCTCCCTCGTGGAATAACTGGTAATGTTTGACTAAAATCTACAGCGAGTAAAACGACATTACCTCCTTTTTTTTTTTTACGATCTCTGAGATCTTGCTTTTTTCGGTTCAAGGCTTCATAAGCTCTTTTATGTTCAATGTTGTACTTAATAAGTACTAATTATCCCAAACCATCATCTTTGAATGTTGCAAGACTTTCGCCTTGTATGTAGATCGGGGTAATTACATTCATTGCATTCCTAGTCTGAATCACAATCTGATTGTATGGGTGGTTACCTGGCACTGTAGGGTTGCCACCCGTCCTTTAAAATACGGAATCGTGCCGCGTTTGAGAATGAAATTGCGCGTCCCGTTTTGAATCAATACTGGACGGGATTTATCCCGTATTTTTTTTATCATTTTTTTTTTTAAAGCAGCGTCTCATGCAAATCATCCCACACGCATTTTATGAAGATGCCTCCTTTCCTACTTTTGATTGGGTAATACTTGATGTCATCGTTAGTTTGATTGGTGTTTTTAACTGTCCAGTGAGGAGGGCGTGTCTTTTAATTACAGTCTGCAAAGTGTTGGCACTGAGATGTTGCATCAGCGCCATAGTTGAAGCCCCTAACGTTGCGGTCAGCAAGTCGGCTAACATCCGCCATGTGCCGTCTTTCAGTTGCGAGAAGCAGATCATAGAATGGTTGAAACTGTTGCCCCTAACGTTGCGCCATGGCGTGTGCTTCGTTTATACCTCGTGTCTTCTCATTAAAGTTTTATCTCGCGAATATGTTATTGCAATCTGCAGCGGGAGCGTTTCTATAAACTTCATTTAAACTTACGTTTTACACCGTGCTTTGTTTCCCTTATGAACATGCTTGTATGCTTAACTCGCTCCGTTCTCAATTGTTTAATTAATTTTTTGCTCTTCGCTGTTTGCGGCTGTTCCTCCATTTCCCCCTACTTCGTTCTTTTATCTCGCGAATATGTTATTGCAATCCTTAACGGGAGCGTTTCAATAAACTGATTGAAAATAGTTTTGCATTTACCTGTTTAGTAAAAGGCGAGCTTTTAAGCCTGAGAAATCACCCCGTAAATGCACACGTTTAATTGGACATGTGTTAATATGTATGGTTACACAGTATTAAAAGACAGTGAACAACGTCAGTTACCTTTCTTCCCGCGTTTGATAAAAGGTGAGCTTTTAAGCCTCAGAAATCACCCCGTAAATGCACACGTTTAATTGCACATGTGTTAATATGTATGCTCACACAGTATTAAAAGACAGTCAAAAATTAACGTCATTTACCTTCGTTCCCGCGTGTGACTCGTGCTGTAAATGTCTTCCTTGTTTTTAGTTCACGTGATTACGTAGGAGGCGTGATGACGCGATACGTGACTCCGCCTCCTCCATTACAGTGTATGGACAAAAAATATGTTCCAGTTATGACCATTACGCTTTGAATTTCGAAATGAAACCTGCCTAACTTTTGTAAGTAAGCTGTAAGGAATGAGCCTGCCAAATTTCAGCCTTCCACCTACACGGGAAGTTGGAGAATTAGTGATGAGTGAGTCAGTCAGTGAGTGAGTGAGTCAGTCAGTGAGGGCTTTGCCTTTTATTATTATAGATTAGTCATTTTCAGCCTTTAATAGAGGACCATAAACTTAATAATGGGTCGAAAATCAAAAATAACATTATACTCATAATCATCGACCTTGAAATAGCCTAAAACGATACCCCACATACTTATGTTTGAAATTTTTTACCTTTTTGAGAAAGACTCCTAGAGAGCTAGGACCACCACTAAAGAATCAGATATCAAAATATTAATATATTCATGATCAGCAACCTCAAAATAGCATAAACTACACTCTAAATACCTATATTACTGATCCCCATTTTTAAAATGTTTGTAAAAGGAGTAACTTTAACCCCTTATATCTCATGTGACATGCACAATCTTCCTTCTGATCATTTTTACTGAAGACACCTACTGGTTTACTTTTTATCGCAAACAGTTTTCTGCACAAAATATGGTTCTAAAAATTACCTAAAAATAAACTTTTTTTGGGTCTAGAGGAACAGAAAATAGGGGAGCACCCAAAAAAGCTAGGCATCAGGACAAGTCAAATGGTATATTTTATTTGTATCGGTGAATTAGGAAGTGCAGGAAAAAAACTAGAGTGATTTCAAAGTGTTTTTAATTGATTCCTATGAACATGATTAAATATTTAAACAAAATAGAAATGTTTGTTGTTTTTGAGCTGGTACAAGTTACAGCTGTGGCCTCCTTTTTACACCTGTCTTAAAGTTATTATCCCACTTATCAAACATAATGCTTTATGTGTGACTATACACTTAGTTCAACAAGGTACCTCTGTAGAAATCACATTATATCTAGCTTATATTTCACACCAAGACATTCTACATCTCCTATAAGTAGATACACAAACCCACCTCATAGACTCCCTGTCCTGAATCACTCTAAAGTATATCTTTAAAAATCTCTCACAGTATGAATCCAGGACTGTGAAATGACAGTCAACAGCCTACTTAACTATAATATTATTTATACATATTTGGTAATAAGCAATACAGACTTTGTATGATGAAATATTGTTATAATATTTATGTGGTTGCTTGCGAGACATGGACGCTATCTATTGACCTGAGACGGAGACTGGAGTCCTTCAGTATTGTGTCTCTTTGGAGAAACCTTCGGTACTACTGGTTTGACTTTGTGTCGAATGAGCAGTTGCTCATGGAGTCCCAAATGATGCACATTACCTGCATTGTGAGGGAATGTCAGTGTCAGGATTCTCATTGTTGGGGACCCGAGTGGCTGGACCAGGCCACGGAAGTGCCCACGTAACTGCTGGCTGCGGAAGGTCATTTCCGGAGGGTGGGACTTGACTTCACGTGTTCCTAGGGGATTGCCAACCAGGATCCCGAGCTGTTTCATCGTGTGGTGGGTGCTGCAACGCGCTGTACAAGTGCTTGCTCCCCAACCTGACCTGACCTGACCTGATAGTGTGGAGTGATGTAGAAAATATTTCAGTAAGGATGATAGACAAGGCAGACAACTGAGAGCAGTCAGCTTACACTAGTTCTTTTTCACTCTCTTTTGCTTTAGGTCTTGGCTAGCAGCTTGCTTGATGGGCAAAATGCAGCCACTTCAGTCTGCTAAATACATTTCATTATGCTAAACATTATTATCAGTGTGTGAATTAATAATCTAACTGGATAACACTTCTGGCAGTCTTCATTGTTTGCTGCCTGCTTCTTTTTTTCTGATAGAAAAGATAAAGGCCATCAAGCACAAGCAGACAGGCCACACTCTTTGGGTGCTCTGTTGTCTTGATTAATAACCCTTTCTACTGGCTATGCATTTTCTTTATTAGCTGTTTTATGTCCTCTCCCGGTCCTCAATTCTTGTTTTTATATAGCTTTATGTGAATCAAACAAGGCCAGACAGCAGTGCCTTGCAGTTCCCATTGCAGATATATAGAAAGGACATATTTATAAATAAAGCTTTTTCCTGCACCTCAAGAAAAATAAAATTTAATTCCTCACATATGATGGTGGTGTTTAATTTCAATAAGCGTATTGAGCAAGATATTTAGATTTACTTTTTTGGATGTCCAAATTATCTGTTAAGTATAAGAAAAACAAGTCATTGACCTAATTTGTATTTATTTAAATATCACATGTTAATACAACAGAAATATATTGAGATGTGTTCATATTTTAGTTTTTTTGTTATTTTATATATTTAAATGCATGGCTTATAATAAATCATAGTTGAAGTTGCAGTCCTAGATATAATTAATTTTTAATGTTTAGCTCAATAAGAGACATACTGTTTAGCTATCCATTATCTAACTAGTGCTGAGAGAACCTCGCTGAACTTGTTTCACCTTGAGTTTTGTGAAAACATGAAAATGTCAGTAATTTCAGTAAACTTTGCAAAACGCATGCAGTTTTGAGTGGATTATAATGGTGCAATTGCCATTGAAAAGTCCCCGGGGTCTAGGGAAGCATCAGCCAACTATGCAGGACCGATTATTGTGTCCATAATGTGATGCAGCAGTGCCTCCCTGAGATAAAATTATACTTGGAGTTCACAATACGGTAAGTTCTTAATCTCTCGTTGCATCTCCTGAACTTCTATCGCTCCTAACCCCTATTGGAGTTCCAGTGAGATTTCTTGGCCTGCGAAGGGTGAAGGGAGTGACTGGCAAGGTCTTGACGTCCACTGTTCTGTGAGATCTAATAAAAGTAGTGTTAGCTTTCCATCAAGCAGAGATAAGTATTTTTCTTGCTGCTGAATGTAATTTGAGCTCAGGGAAAACTAACAGAACATTGCCCTGAAACTACTAGAGCCATAATGATTAAGAAAAATATAGTTGGCTTATTAAGCGAATATTCTAGTTTTGTATGCAAGGTTGAACATTGAGTTGTGATATATTTTGGCTTAGTAAATTATTGATTAATTAGTGAACATCTATTGTTCTGTCTTCTGCTGAATTAGAAAGTGTGTTACTTTTATTTTCTCTAAGCTATACTTTGTTTGAATCCTTTTCTCGATTCAGGAGAAAGCATTTAAATTTAACAGAATTGATTTGTGTCCAAAGCATTCTTCAGTAGAGCATTGACTCTCATTTTTGTAATTGCCATTTTATTATGCTGTATTGAAGTTGAATTATTGCAGTGTAATATTAATGCTTTAAAGTTTGTTCAGTGCTTATATGAGTGGGAAAATGTTATTCTATAGAATTTAAATTGTCTATAGCAGGGGTCGCCAAGTCCGGTCCTGGAGGACCATCGTGGCTGCAAGTTTTTATTCTAACCCTTTTTTTAATGAGTGCCCTGTTTGTGCTGCTAATTAACTTCTTGTGAATTCATTTTAATTGAATTGCTTTTTTAAGATATGCTCCCCAGAAGTTCTTCATTGTTCCTCTTAATTTTTTCATTTCTTTCCTTAAATGGCACCCAAACAGAAATGAAATGTGAAGTGAGGGGGCCAACAGAAGATCAACTAAGTCAGGGCCTCAAACTCCAACCAGTTTCACTCCAACCAGCTGCTTAATTAGGTGCCAATTCTTGTTAATTTAACCCGTTCTTTAATTTCATGGCTTGTTGCTGCTCTCATGGTGCATTAGCAGACATTTCCAAAATTGTTGATGTTCTCTTTCTAAGAGCACTGTTAAAATGTTTTGGGGACCTGAGCAGATCAGCATTCCTGAGACATTCATATTTTTTTATTTTCAGATACTGTATGATGGACACCAGTTGTTTTGGCTCATTTTGTATCTCATTATTGTTTGGCTGCTAATTAAGGAAAAATAAACAATTAAGGGGTCTGAGTCTTCAAGAACAAGTCAATTCAAATTAGTTCAAAAGAAGTTAATTAGCAGCAAAAACAGGTCACTAATTAAGAAAAGGGTTAGAATGAAAACCTGCAGCCATGGTGGTCCTCCAGGACAGGAGCTGGCGACCCCTGGTCTATAGGACTGCATTAAATATGAATATGTAAGAGAAAACCAACTGGTTGTACAACTGATTATGCTGGAGAGGATATAATAATATCCCTTGAGTTTAATTGTGGTTAATTCTATAGTTGAAATAAGTATTTTTATGTCGAGCTTCCATTAAGTACAGCAAAGTACTTAGTTTTGATACATTTCCTTCCAATGAGGAAACCTAAATTGATTGTTACTATCTAGAGAGAGTGAATTACGGTTAGTCCCCATGCCCGAGTTTGTAGCTGGAATTTAATAAAGGAGGATTTACACAAACCAGAGCTATGACTGTTGAATAAGGGAGTAGTCCCTGCATTGTTTGAGTGGAACAATGTCTCCATTCCACTTTCAAGACAGGGGGGTTTTGAGAGATGAAAGCAAGTGATAGAAGATGACACACCAGGTGAGGAGTCTTCTTCTTCTTTCGGCTGCTCCCATTAGGGGTTACCACAGCGGATCATCTTCTTCCATATCTTTCTGTCCTCTGCATTTTATTCTGTTACACCCATCACCTGCATATCCTCTCTCACCACATCCATAAACCTTCATTTAGGCCTTCCTCTTTTCCTCTTCCCTGGCAGCCCTATCCTTAGCATCCTTCTCCCAAAATACCCAGCAATCCCTCCTCTGCACACGTCCAAACCAACGCAATCTTGCCTCTCTGACTTTGTCTCCCAATCTTCCAACCTGAGCTGACCCTCTAATGTACTCATTTCTAATCCTATCCATCCTCGTCACACCCAGTGCGAATCTTAGCATCTTTAACTCTGCTACCTCCAGCTCTGTCACCTGCTTTCTGGTCAGTGCCACTGTCTCCAACCTATATAACATAGCTGGTCTCACTACCGTCCTGTAGACCTGCCCTTTGCTCATACCCGTCTGTCACAAATTACTCCTGACACTCTTCTCCACCCATTCCACCCTGCCTGCACTCTCCTTTTCACCTCTCTTCCACAATCCCCATTACTCTGTACTGTTGATCCCAAGTATTTATACTCATCCACCTTCACCAACTCTACTCCCTGCATCCTCACCATTCCACTGACCTCCCTCTCATTTACACACATGTATTCTGTCTTGTTCCTACTGACCTTCATTCCTCTCCTCTCTAGAGCATATCTCCACCTCTCCAGGGTCTCCTCAACCTGCTCCCTACTGTCGCTACAGATCACAATGTCATCAGCAAACATCATAATCCACGGGTACTCCTGTCTAATCTCGTCTGTCAACCTGTCCATCACCATTGCAAAAAAGAAAGGGCTCAGAGCCGATCCCTGATGTAATCCCACCCCTACCTTGAATGCATCCGTCACTCCTACCGCAGACCTCACCACTGTCACACTTCCCTTGTACATATCCTGTACAACTGTTATGTACTTCTCTGCCACTCCCGACTTCCTCATGCAATACCACAGCTCCTCTCGAGGCACCCTGTCACATGCTTTCTCCAGGTCCACAAAGATGCAATGCAACTCCTTCTGACCTTCTCTAAACTTCTCCATCAACATCTTCAGAGCAAACATTGCATCTGTGGTGCTCTTTCTTGGCATGAAACCATACTGCTGCTCACTAATCATCACCTCACTTCTTAACCTAGCTTCCACTTCTCTTTCCCATAACTTCATGCTGTGGCTCATCAATTTTATTCCCCTGTAGTTACTACAGTCCTGCACATCAGCACCAGTACACTTCTTCTCCACTCCTCAGGCACCTCTCACTTTCCAAGATTCCATTAAACAATCTGGTTAAAAACTCCACCGCCATTTCTCCTAAACACCTCCATGCTTCCATAGGTATGTCATCTGGACTAACGGCCTTTCCATTTTTCATCCTCTTCATAGCTGTCCTTACTTCCTCCTTGCTAATCCGTTGCACTTCCTGATTCACTATCTCCACATCATCCAACCTCTTCTCTCTCTCGTTATCTTCATTCATCAGCCTCTCAAAGTACTCTTTCCATCTGCTCAACACACTCTACTCGCTTGTGAGTACATTTCCATCTTTATCCTTTATCACCCTAACCTGTTGCACATCTTTCCCAGCTCGGTCCAACTGTCTAGCCAATTGGTACAGGTCCTTTTCTCCCTCCTTAGTGTCCAACATCTCATACAACTCATCATACGCCTTTTCTGTAGCCTTCGCCACCTCTCTCTTCACCTTGTGCCTTATCTCCTTGTACTCTTGTCTACTTACTGCATCTCTTTGACTATCCCATTTCTTCTTTGTCATCCTCTTCCTCTGTATACTCTCCTGTATTTCCTCATTCCACCACCAGGTTTCCTTTTCCTCCTTCCTCTTTCCAGATGTCACGCCAAGCACCCTTCTTGCTGTCACCCTTACTACATCTGCTGTGGTTTTCCAGCTGTCTGGTAACTCTTCACTGCCGCCCAGTGCCTGTCTCACCTCCTCCCTGAACTCAACCTTGCAGTCTTCCTTTTTCAACTTCCCCCATTTGATCCTTGGCTCTGCCCTCACTCTCTTCCTCTTCTTGATCTGTAATGTCATCCTACAGACCACCATCCTATGCTGCTTAACTACACTTTCCCCCACCACCACTTTGAAGTCTTCAATCTCCTTCAGATCAGCTCTTCTGCATAGTATGTAATCTACCTGTGTGCATCTTCCTCCACTCTTGTACGTAACCCTATGTTCCTCCCTCTTCTTAAAATATGTATTCACCACAGCCATGTCCATCCTTTTTGCAAAATCCACTGTCCTCTGACCTTCTTCATTCCTCTCCTTGACACCATACCTACTCATCACCTCCTCGTCTCCATTATTCCTTTCCCAACATGCCCATTGAAATCCGCTCCAATCACCACTTTCTGTGTCTTGGGTACACTGTTCATCACTTCATCCAACTCACTCCAAAAATATTCTTTCTCACCCATTGCACACCCAAATTTCAGTGCATATGCACTTACAGCATTCATCATCACACCTCCAATTTCCAGCTTCATAATCATTACTATGCCTGACACTCTTTTCACCACCAAAACACTCATGACATACTATTCCTTCAGAATAACTCCTATCCCATTTCTCCTCCCATCCACACAATGATAGAACAATTTGAATCCACCTCTAATCCACCTGGCCTTACTCCTCTTACATTTAGTCTCTTGCATGCACAATATTTCAACCTTCCTTTTTTCCATCATATCTGCTAACTCTTTTCCCTTACCAGTCATACTGCCAACATTCAAAGTTCCTACACTCAGTTTTACTCTCTTTACTTTCCTCCTCTCCTCCTGCCTCCAGACACGTCTCCCCCCTCTTCTTCTCCTTCTTCTTCTTCGGCCAACAGTAGCTCAATTTCTGCCAGCACCCTGTTGGCTAACAGTACAGGTGGCCGTCGTTGTTAACCCGGGGCACGACCAATCCGGTATGGAAATTTGTATTGTTGTCCGTATATTGATTTGGCAAAATTTTACACTGGATTCCCTTCCTGACGTAACCCTCCCCATTTATCCGGGCTTGGGACTGGCACGAAGAAACACTACTGGTTTGTGCATCCCCTGTGGCTGGGTTTTCAGTTTTAATATATTGTGTATTAATTTAAATGATAAGGTGTTTCATTTTTATTCTTATTTTTGTATTTATTGTATTATCCCAATGGGAGAGGCACAGTGTGAGTCATATCCACAGTCAATAGTACCACACTTCAGGTCATCACTGTGACATTGATAGCATTTATGAACTGATCAAACACATGACTGCGTTTGCATGATTCAGTATTCTGTAGTTCATTTTTGTAGGAAAAATATTGTAGTTTTTTTTTTTTTATAAAATAAATGTGTTATCAAGACAAAGCCTGGCAGCTTCTCATTATCATAAAATGTAATTAGGACCCAAGGATCGGGTGCCCCGGCACAGACAGAGTAATATAGTTTACGCAGTTAAGTGCCAAGAGGATTGCCATGAATTATACATCGGGGAAACCAAACAACCACTGGTGAAGTGGATAGCACAACTCAGAAGAGCTACCTCGTTAGACCAGGACTCCGCAGTCTATTTACATCTACAGGACAGTGGTCACTGTTTCAGTGATGAAGATGTGCACATCCTGGACAGAGAGGAACGCTGATTTGAGTGAGAAGTCAAGGAGGCCATTTATGTGAAAAAGGAACGACAATCTCTGAACCGAGGAGGGGGCCTAAGGGTACATCTTTCACCATCTTACAATGCTGTGATTGCAGCCATTCCCCAACTCTCTGTGAATGGTACTCATGGCCATTGATCAATGGACAAATTGCATATCATTGATCACACGGCCCATTGTTAGTCAATGGTGTTAGTTTCGGTCATTATGCAAAGGTACTGTTTATAAGGTTGGAAAAACCTGCAGTCAACTGAGACTGAGGAAGTCACTTGAATGAGTGATATAATGTATCTCCCTGGAAAAGAACTACTGTATGTCCAGATGAACTGAATCAACTTTCTAGAATTTCCTTACCTGGATTATTGAGCATGCATCGAGACATCATAAAATGTACTTTTACTTTTGGTACTTAGATACTTTTGAAAGCACATTCTTATTTTAATTTTACTCAAATATGTTTTAGCTGAAATACATCTTAGTTCAGTGGAGCTGAAAGTACAAAGTACTTTTGACTTTTACTGAAGTATCATTTTTGAGTAGATTTTACAACTCTGAGCAGAATCAACAGTGACCAATACTGTACAATGGCAAACAATGTAAAAAATATCTATAGAGAACAGAAAAAAAATCTCATGTTACTTGTGTGGCATAATCCATATGTCAGTTATCCAGCTGTATGCTCAAAATGTGCAAAACACATGCATGTTTTGCTAAGATATTATTAAATAGACTAGTCATTTAGCCCGTTACAATAACGGGCACTAGAACAGTAGTGCATAAACATTAGTAGGTACAGTCTATATTAAATGGTAAGGGACTTTGACCTCATTCTTTTTGTTGGTCGTATTTTTCTTTCTTTCAGCCTTTCTTTTGTTGATGTTTAGTTGCTGAGCTGACCGTTCTTCGTGGGCTGCCGCCGTGTATTGTGTGTCTTTAATTTTCTGTGACAGTAATACTGTCTTGTACGGCTCTATTCAATAAGGACGCGCACAAAAAGGCGAGCTTCAAAACGGCGACCTCAATTGAGCGCGGCGAATAAAGGTGTTTGTAGATAATTTAGTTCAAATAGCTATGGAATATGCGAAGAGCAACAAAGGTGCAGATCTTTATTTACGCGCACCTTTATTTGCTGCGCCCAATTGAGGTCGCCCTTTTGAGGCTCGCCTTTTTGTACGTGCCCTTATTGAAGGATACTGGCTTGTACGTCCGCTGGCTTGTACATCCGTAATATACCTTTAATTTTCTCTGGCAGTAATACAGGCGTGCGTGTCGGTAATATGCCTTTAATCTCCTCTGACAGTAATACTGGCTTGTATGTGGCTGTAATATGCGTCACTGTGTTGTGTACCTTTAATTTCCTCTCGCAGTAATACTGGTTTGTATTTCCGTAAAACGCCTGTAACTTTCTCTGACAGTAATATCGCACATCACACCGTGCCCCATGCATGCGCACTTCACCAGAAGACATCCACACACGGACACCTGGACGCACACAGGGATTTTATATATATAGATACTTTAGCAAAATATCAGTGCACAAAATAAATGCGTTCCAATGGTACTGTTTGAATTTAAGATCTACATTCCTCCTCATTCATCCATATTTTCTGCATATTCTTAGTTTTTTTAAAGCAAGGAACCAGTTTCTGCCATTATTCTTATGTTTTGCTTTGAATTTTAAAGATTGATCTTCATTAACAGCTTGGTTTACTTTATTGATGTGATGCCATTAGTTGGTAACATGACCTCAGCTACCACACCAATGACGTAATGGGTGTTACTCCATTAATATGGCAGAGTTTGCAATAGACATTATCCCACAGTGAATAAAATAACTTCAGAAGAATCTTTAGCATCCATTAACTTAATTCCCAAGTAGGCCCTAGTGTATGGATTTTGTTTTTGGGTTTCACTTTCTCTTTATATCTGACTATTGAGTTTTCATCTTGTACTTTAATTCTTAGTTGTCATGGTTTAGTTTTGATTTCAGAACTAAAACCATTTTTTTATTTGCCTACGCAGATCTTTTTTCTTGTTATCATCTCCCAATATCTTTCAGTGGTCACGCTATAACGTTAACAACATTAAGTAGTGGCATAACGTTCCGTCACTTCTCTCTGACTTCTAATGGAACAACAAGATATCTAGTATTAAACACTCCACACTGATTCAGAGCATGGTTGCTGATGGAGTGTCCCTGTCAGCTCTAGAACTATACTGTTGGACTTATATGCAGTGTTCAATATGGCAATTGATATCTCCCCCCTTCATATTTATTTTGAAGTTAAACAATGTGTACCTGAGTTATTTTCCCATTCTCCCCTTTTTTATAGTTAAAGTCAGGTTTTAATCCATAATTTGGTCCATGCCTCTTAGTTAACCAGAAAGTTTATTGTATAGTTCCTTTGTTTTGATACTTTGTCTCCTCTCTTGTGTTACCTCTCCCTTAGTTGTTTAAAAATCCTGTCATACACGTCCATGTGGGAAGCAGCTAAAGGGCCTGAATGAGAATAATTCCATGCCAGACCAGGAGGTGGTGGAGTGGACTAACTCTTTCTCTCGATTCTCTGCTGACCAGTTATGGGAAATGCTGCCTGGCCCCAATGACGTCATTTCCGGTTCTGGACTCAATAACGCTACTCCAGGTTCTGGCCCCACTGATGATGTCACTTCCGGTCTTGGCTCCAAAGACGCCAGTTCCAGTTCTGTGCTATATAATCAGCTCTGTTGTGGACTCCAGTCTGTACATATATGTACATTATCAATATCCATTTTGCAGCCAGGAATAATATACGGGTGGCTGCCCCAAGCATTTTTGTGTCTCTTTTGTTGTGATTCTGATCTGCCTTGTTTTAGCCATTAGCATTTTTTGTGTAGTACAGGAATGCCTCAAGACTGCCCCTTACACATTGTCAACTTTTAAGTAAAAACAAAATTTATCTATTTAATAATCATCCTCGACTTGGGACGTTGTGAGTCAGTGGGGGGAGTACTTCGAAGACCTCCTCAATCCCAATAACATGCCTTCCAATGAGGAAGCAGAGCCTGGGGACTCGGAGGTGGGCTTCCCCATCTCTGGGACTGAGGTCACCGAGGTGGTCAAAAAACTCCTTGGTGGCAGGGCCCCGGGGGTGGATGAGATACGCCCGGAGTTCCTCAAGGCTCTGGATGTTGTAGGGCTGTCTTGGTTGACACGTCTCTACAACATCGCATGGACATCAGGGACAGTGCCTCTGGATTGGCAGACCGGGGTGGTGGTCCCCCTCTTTAAGAAATGGGACCGGAGGGTGTGTTCCAACTACAGAGGGATCACACTCCTCAGCCTCACTGGACAAGTCTATTCGGGGGTTCTGGAGAGGAGGGTCCGTCGGATAGTCGAACCTTGGATTCAGGAGGAACAGTGTGGTTTTCGTCCTGGTCGCGGAACAGTGGACCAGCTCTACACCCTTAGCAGAGTCCTGGAGGGTGCATGGGAGTTCACCCAACCAGTCTACATGTGTTTTGTGGACTTGGAAAAGGCATTCGACCGTGTTCCTCGGGGGATCCTGTGGGGGGTGCTCCGGGAGTATGGAGTACCGGACCCCCTGATAAGGGCGGTTCGGTCCCTGTACAACCGGTGTCAGAGCTTGATCCGCATTGCCGGCATTAAGTCGAACCCGTTTCCAGTGAGAGTTGGACTCCGCCAGGGCTGCCCTTTGTCACCGATTCTGTTCATAACTTTTATGGACAGAATTTCTAGGCGCAGCCAGGGTGTTGAGGGGGTCCGGTTTGGTGGACTCAGGATTGGGTCACTGCTTTTTGCAGATGATGTTGTCCTGTTTGCTTCATCAGGCCGTGATCTTCAGCTCTCTCTGGATCGGTTCGCAGCTGAGTGTGAAGCGGCTGGGATGGGAATCAGCACCTCCAAATCCGAGACCATGGTCCTCAGCCGGAGAAGGGTGGAGTGCCCTCTCAGGGTTGGGAGCGAGATCCTGCCTCAAGTGGAGGAGTTCAAGTATCTCGGGGTCTTGTTCACGAGTGAGGGAAGAATGGAGCGTGAGATCAACAGGCGCATCGGTGTGGCGTCCGCAGTGATGCGGGCTCTGCATCGGTCTGTCGTGGTGAAAAAGGAGCTGAGCCGTAAGGCAAAGCTCTCAATTTACCGGTCGATCTATGTTCCTACCCTCACCTATGGTCATGAGCTATGGGTAGTGACCGAAAGAACGAGATCGCGAAAACAAGTGGCTGAAATGAGTTTCCTCCGCAGGGTGTCTGGGCTCTCCCTTAAAGATAAGGTGAGAAGCTCAGTCATCCGGGAGGGGCTCAGAGTAGAGCCGCTGCTCCTCCGCATCGAGAGGAGTCAGATGAGGTGGCTCGGGCATCTGATCAGGATGCCTCCTGGACGCCTCCCTGATGAGGTGTTCCGGGCACGTCCAACCGGGAGGAGGCCCCGGGGAAGACCCAGGACACGCTGGAGGGACTATGTCTCCCGGCTGGCCTGGGAACGCCTCGGGATTCTCCCGGAAGAGCTAGAAGAAGTGGCCGGGGAGAGGGAAGTCTGGGCATCTCTGCTCAAGCTGCTGCCCCCGCGACCCGACCTCGGATAAGCGGAAGAGAATGGATGGATGGATGGATGGATGGATGGATGGATGGATGGATGGATGGATGGATGGATGGATGGATGGATAATAATCATCCATATTTTGATTAATTTGATCAGGGCATTAACATATGAACAGGGGTTAATTCATTCTTACAGTCTAAAATATGCCATTGAAGAATTTCTATTTGTCAGGAATCATCACACAAAACAACACCATACAGCATGTCAGATTTTGTGAGGGCTTAAGAACATGTGAGCTGTATAGCCTCATCTAACACACCCACCATGACAGAACACACTGGAGAGTAGATTTGATGCATTACCTTTAATTCCACTGTCCTGAATTTTACAGTATATTGACAAATTTATTTTGGGAGGAAAAAAATGAGCATTTAATACACTGAACTGAACTTTCCTGTGAACGCTGCCTTGACATTTGTGCTTCACAGAAAAGACCACACCAGCTGAAAGAATGTGCCAGGAGGATCTCGGTGCAAATTTGCAGACTGAGTTTTACAACCACATAGTAAAAAATAATGGAATTACTGTGTGGCTGCATTTAGAGCCGTTCCATAACAGATGTTCATAATTATGTATGGCAAAAACAAAAAAGCATGTTTCTTGTGTCCTGTAGTTTGATATGTAGATTAATATGCATATGCATGTAGGTATAATGAATTGGAAAAAGAAACCAGACAAAGGATACAGAATTTTCAAACAACCCAGTGTCAGAAGCGCCAGATTGAAAACCACAGGTTGCATTAGGATTTTTTTATTCATTAAGCCTGGTTGTGTTTCCTGGCATGTCTTTGAGAACCGCGTGGGTTAAGACCAACTGCAGCAGGAGCAGCTGGCATCGAAAACTAGTCCAGAAGCACAGCTCTGACTGTAGGTCTGGCCATTCAGGCACTGATAAAAATGATTCTTGTTGGTTGGGTCAGGGAAAAGGCCGTTACTCTTGCCTGCACAGAAGCTACTGTTGCCTCCACTGCTGCTGCCTCCACTGCTGCCTCCACCAGAGCTGCCACCACCACCCCCACTGGGAGCCGGAGTTGCTGCAGTCGTTGTGACTCCTTTAATAGGCGGCAGGGCTGTTGCTGGTGGTTTGCAGGCTGAAAGACATAAAATGATTCAAGCATATAAGTTCCAAATTGCTTTGTGATTCATCGACTTATGTTATTTTTGGACATGATGACTTACATGTGTATCCCTGCTGTTCATTTTATTTCTTTGTTATAGTTTGGGTAAACAATTCTGATTTTTTTGGTGTTTTTGTTTGGAGATTTAATTTGAAAACAATTTCATTATTCAACAATGTATATGCAGAGACATACCGTATGTAAGCTTAATAAACATTTGCCATTTAGTATCAGTCATCCTCTGACCTTTGTAAGTGAAACTGAGTAATCCCACCTCGCAGAAAAGCCCATTTCAGTAAAACAGCTGAAACTGGCTAGGCCAAATTAACCATTTAATATTTGATGCTCTGTTTAATGCTGGATTCTCTATGGTCTTAAAAGCTACAATCTCATTATTCGACAGAATCACCAGAACTAGCACTTGATGTGTGCAACATATGGAGGACAGTTTTCTGTATTTGTCCTAAAATAAAAAGCATGGCTCAGATTTGTTTGTACAGAAAAGAGAGGCTCAATACTCTGCGACAGAGTTAGCACTACCGCGGCTGCCATCATTGGCATGCTTGCACCTCTTGGTCAAATCTAGATATTCTTTTGCTAATATTGTTGCAAATACTTTTTTCTTTGATTTGTCAGTTATTATTTGTCTTTTCTGGCCCGTGTGTGTCCTGGAATTCATCAGAAGGAGATATCGACTGCCGTTGAGCATACAGTGGTCTGGTCTTTACAGTCTGATAAGTTACTACTGTGGCTGTCACAGGGAGAAGCCAACCAAAATGTGTGTGTGAGTGTATGTGTGTGCGTGTGTGTGTGTGTGTGTGTGTGTGCGTGTGTGCATGTGTGTGTGCGTGTGTGTGTTTGTGTGTGTGTGTGTGCGTGTAAATACAGGATATCTGAGGACAGGGATGTCTGCAAGTATATACAAGTAATCCTTGTCATTCTGCAACTCCTAAACTTCATGATCAGCATATAAAACCATTAATAATAATGACTGAATGTTATGATTTATTGTCTTTATAAAAATCAAAAATGGTTAAGCTTCTCACTATTGCTAAAACTGATTCAGCAGCAATCAGTGAACACCTTTTCAGTTTTTGTGCTCATCCTCTGTATGGCTCCTACTCAGGTCTGTTTATAGCACATGATTTTTCTCTCTGCATATATTTTTTTACTTCTTAATCTTCTGTAGCTAACATGTTGATGACTTTTCTATTCAATTGACACTTGATCTGAATTTACACTGGTGTATTATCCTTTTTTTTATTAATTATGTGCCCTACATTTCTCTATCATTTATTTGAATTGTGTTTTATTGCTCTTTTTAAAATCCCTCTTAGTGATATGCTCTGCGAAATAGACAGATAGATAGATAGATAGATAGATAGATAGATAGATAGATAGATAGATAGATAGATAGATAGATAGATAGATAGATAGATAGATAGATAGATAGATAGATAGATAGATAGATAGATAGATAGATAGATAGATAGATAGATAGAAGTTTATATGTCAGTCAGTCAGTCAGTCAGTCAGTCAGTCAGTCATTTTCCAACCCGCTATATCCTAACACAGGGTGACGGGGGTCTGCTGGAACCAATCCCAGCCAACACAGGGCACAAGGCAGGGACAAACCCCTGGCAGAGCGCCAGTCCACCGCAGAACTTTATTTGTCCCTAAGAGAAATCTGGCTTCTTACATAAGCTCTTTACATAAATAAATGCATAAGGATTTAGGAGGATTTAGGAGTCATAGTGAATTCTAAGCTATCGACTTTCCGACAGTGTTCAGAAGCCATTAAGAAGGCTAACAGAATGTTAGGTTATATAGCACGATGTGTGGAGTACAAGTCCAAGGAGGTTATGCTCGACCTTTATAATGCACTGGTGAGGCCTTATCTTGAGTACTGTGTGCAGTTTTGGTCTCCAGACTACAAAAAGGACATAGCAGCACTAGAAAATGTCTAGAGAAGAGTGACTAGGCTGATTCCAGGGCTACAGGGGTTGAATTATGAGGAAATATTAAAAGAGCTGAGCCTATACTGTTTAAGCAAAAGTAGATTAAGAGGTGACATGATTGAAGTGTTTAAAATTATGAAGGGAGTTAGTACAGTGGTTCGAGACTATTATTTTAAAATGAGTTCATCAAGAACATGGGGACACAGTTGGAAACTTGTTAAGGGTAAATTTCGCACAAACATTAGGAAGTTTTTCTTTACACAAAGAACGATAGACACTTGGAATAAGCTACCAAGTAGTGTGGTAGACAGTAAGACTTTAGGGATTTTCAAAACTGGACTTTTTTTGGAAGAAATAAGTGCATAGGATTGGCAAGCTTTGTTGGGCTGAATGGCCTGTTCTCATCTAGAGTGTTCTAATGTTCTAATAAATAAATATACACACACAATATGGTCTGAACACATGCCAGAATGACTAAAAAGGAAGTAATTTTAAAAAGAAAGAAAAAAAACACAGTCATAGTGAGGTATTATGCAGGTGTATGGAAGTGTATGAGGTGTATGAAGGAGCTCCAGTAGCATTTCTTGAGACACTTCTACTGAATAATTTATTGTGTGATATTTAAGATAACCACTTTTTGATTAATTATCTAGGTAACACAGTAGTTCAATAGGAATTGTAGTAGTACGAAGTATGGTTATTCAGTCCTTTGAATAAACAAAAATTTGAAATGTTCTTACAAGTTATTTTTGCTGTTTTTATTTATCACAAAATATTTTGGGTGTTTTTGGTCTTATCTTTTTTTTATTTCCTTTTATCCAAGATTACAGAATTGCAAAACTAAAACTAAGTTTAGTGTTCCTGGTAAAAGATATTAGTGGTTGGAGTTTCTGACTGTAAATTTTGTTTTTTTTGTTTTGTACTAGACATCAGATTGCATTCTGTTTTTTTTATTATTTGACTAGATTATTTAACTAAGGTTTTAACTCCTGGTCTTAAAATAAATCCAGGTTGACATCTGGTCACTCCAGGTAGGAAAACCATTGTAGCAAAAGACAGACCCCAAGAAAACAACAAGAGCTGGTGCCTCATTTATAAAACATTGCATGGATTTGACCATGAAAATATGCAAAAGACATAAAAACAGGAAAATACGTACATCAAAAAAATAAAAAAGAAATTAGAGGTATCAAGTCTGCACATTACTATGTAATTTACTGTTTATAAATGGATGCTAGAACAGCCTCCCTCCTGATGCATCAGGATTCCACCACCTGCATTAAAGAGTTTGTAGCTATGCTATGCAACTGAGAGTGTAATATCATGCATGGCATAATATTGCCTCTCCTCTGCGTTCTAGGGCACGGTAAAGGCATAAGGCACCAGGATCTCATCGAGTTGCCACCATCACCTGGTACATGCAATGACATGATTGCTGTTACAATGAATAGCACAGGCTACAGTAACTAATAGTTCAGCCAGTTACCTTACCAACCAGTCATTCACCATGTAAAATACCATCATGTCTGCAAATGCTGCTTTGCCTCAAAATAAATGAATCATTGGTTGAGCCAGGCCACTGAGTAGTGACATTTGTCAACCAACCACATCATGGCATCACAGATTACTTGTACATTTACAGAATGTGACTACTTACAGCTAACAAAAGCAGCTTCATTCTCTCTAGGTGCCCTTATTACAATATGAATGCAGTAAATTGGTCTGATTATGTCAGGAGAACTGGACACTGTTGTAAATAGCCTTTTTTGGTTGTCAAAAACATGTTATACTTAATATATATGCACCCACACCAAACAGAAACTGGATGTAGTGCCTCGCGGTCAGTTAATAGCTTTCTGCACGGCAGACATAATGAAGTGTAGCTTAGGTGAGATATTCCTAATCAGTTGGCTAGCTCCCTGAGAAGCAGCAATAAGCAGCCAATATAAACTGACAAAAAAACATAGTTCTTCAGTGCCTTTATGTAGCAGTGGCCTTCTTAAAAGGGAACTACAATGAAGTCTGCACATCATATTCATTACATTTAAGGTGTAATATATTTGTCAAATTGTAATAAGTGTATAAGTTTAATATGTTATTATGCTCTGTGCAAATATATTTTATAAATCTGCCTTTTTCTACTCACATGCACAGATGACACAGAGCCAGATTTAGCACAGGAGTTCACCATATAAGAACTGCTAGGCAAGCATTTTAAGACAAGAAAAGTTAGGGACAACTGCGAAATGGGTAGTCACACTGAGGCCATTGTATACTATATTTGTGTATCAAACTCAATATGAAATTGTATCCTCTTGCCTTGTTTGGAATTGTATTATTCACCTAAGTGGGGTCTGCACCTTTGAAGCCAACGGACGGATGGGAGATAATGTCATCCGATCCTGAAAATCCTTCCAATGCAGTGATGAAAATGGCAGACTGTACACATCGGGCCCCCACTCCCAAACTGGCTTTTTTGCCATTGGCTTCCTTCCTCTGTTATGTAGCATAAGCTGTCATTAAAGAAAGCTAAGTTATTTTTCCTATGTGATTTCTTACCGCCATATCACTAAGGGAGGGGAATCGCCTTTTAATATCATATCTATATAGATTTTGGTTATGTAACACGCTGCAATTACAAAAGAACTCATTCCAACAAGGGAGCTAACGCCCCCTGCTGGATACACACATCAATGCTCATTACAATCACAGCTCAGTGATATGTATTATTATGCCTGTGAATCATTATTTAGCTGGTTTGCCTCATTTCCCTACAGTATAAAGGGTGTTGTCATTTCCCAGTTTCTCTGAAATATATGCATGTTTCCCCATCAGGTTTTCTTTTATAAAACCAAACATTTGCATGGCAAGTTGTGTACGTACATTTCAAGCTTCTTTTTGTGTATACAAGTCAAATCCCCTTATAGTGAATACCGAAGTAACACAATTTTCAGAATAATGATTACTTTTTGTTGGCCTTATCAAACATTTCATTTCATGTTTAACGGGTTTCATTTTAACAAAATATAAATTTCAGTATAAAGAACTTTTTTTGTCCAAAAATGGCCGCTGAAAATAATAATGTGATGCAAAATATAGTTAATGCTACGCCTATACTTTCACAGAGTCTTGGGAACCAAAAGAAAGTGTCAGTCTCTTGTGAAATTTCATACAGGTATAGCCGAATTCTGTGTCAGTACTCCACCAAGCATCCGTGTGGGTAGTTGTATCATTTGCGGATTCTGTACTGTTCGAGATTCATAGCGCTTCTCAAAGTTTTCTTTGCAATGAACAAAAAAAATTGAGAAATGGTGTCAGTTTATGCTGAAAAAAAGTAACATCTAACATCTCATTTTCATTCTGTTTTCATACCTGTATTAATATTAAAAAAATTACATCTATCCTCTCATTTTCAAATAAAATATTTTTTGCAGTTTAAGAAGGCAGGCACAGTCTCAAGACTTCAATCAAAATAAGAGCTGTTACTTCAGCACACAAGATAGGAGCCGCGATATGAAGGCAATTGTCCTGATTTAGCTCCCATTTTCAGCTTACAAGAACACCAACAGCTCGGAATCACTTCTGTGGCAGACCAGGAGAGTAAAAGGAAGACCAGGTTCAAGGCCAGTGTCAATTTTTCTAAAAATCATTTGACAAGCACAGTACTTGGTAACCCTAATCCAGCAGAGGGCAATTAATTGCTTTGCCCTTGGTTTACTGTTTACCAGAAGCAGCAGAGCAGCTATGGAGCTGTCCTTGAGCCTCTCCCTTTAGAATTGCCGGCGATGCCAGTCACAACAGTATATGTATTTTCCCCTTATTAGTTATAACAAAATTTCTGTTATAACAAAATATTTTTATGGTCCCATGAATTTCGTTACAATGGAATTCCACCTGTACACAAGTTTTATGAATAAGGCCCTTGGAGATGAGAGAAAAATTTGTTGTCACAAAGCAGGCTAGTGTCAAAAATCAGAAATCATAATACAGTATAGCCAAAGACCAATACATTAATCTAAAATCTAGTCAAAGAAAACATGTAAAAGTCCTGAATGCTAAGCTGATTTTGAAATAACTATTGTAGGTTAGTTGGTTCAAATTTCTTGAAACTTGGACCCAGAGGAGATGGCCTTCCCATCTTTAAATGAGTGGTGCAATTATGTCATTGTACTGATTGCTCAAAATGATAGCAGTCAGAAATAAAGATGAAATCAGGAGTCAGGGAAAAAGAGTATCAACTAGCCAAAGTCAAAACCCAGGACTACACAAAACAAAAATTGTAGTCAGAGTGAAGCAAAAAAATGAAAAACTAAGGTTTGTATGTAAACTGAGCCAAAATGCAAGTGGTTAAAAAGACAGAAAGGCGTTTGTAGCCAGGGATCAAAATAATGTATAGAAATTAAGAGTAGGTGCTGCACACTCCCTATCATCTGGTCTAACCACATTTCGTTAGCTAAGAAAACACAACACACAAAACAGTCATGCCCACACTGAAACTATTTAAAATGCGTTTAAAGCGGATTTCTGGATATCTCAAACTCCCAAAGCTATGCTTAAACTATTTTTTGAGACCAAGGAAAATCTACAAAAAAATGAAAGTAAAAGTCATAACAATCACAGTTTGCACTTCTGAGATTCATGTGGTAGTCACCGGGGTGCCGTTGCTAACAACAAAACATACACAACAACTGTGCTTGCATTCTTAAACAATCAACAAACTGGCTATAAGAAAACTCAATTTCACAACACAGTATTTAGCCCATCTGACTGTTCCTGACTATAGTCTTGTTTTATTCCATTCAGTACTTCCCTGGGTGTATTATTTTTCTATCCTTGCCTTTTGACATTCTTGTATTCACATTTCCCTCTCTCTTTTTAGTTTATTTTTCCCAGGCTGTTGTTAAGGCTTCTTGCACCACCTACCGTTTTCTTTTTTGGCTTCCTGTTATTGCATAAAACATGAGTAACTCAGTAATACATTTACCCCTCACTGGACATTTTACATTTTATTTTTTTATGACTGACATAGTAATAGCATTAAATAGACACCACTGCCTTGCAGTAAGGAGATTGTGGATTTGCGTCCTGGGTCCTCTGTGTGTGGTTGTTCCTTGAGTAGTGAGATAAGTGCTATATAAATGAAATTAATTATTATTATGATCACTGGAGAAAATGGTCTTCTTTGTGACTGCTTTTTACTGTTAATTTGTATACCTATAATTCATTGGCCCAGTGCACATGATGTACCTCCCAATTTCTAGTGGGATCATGATGAAAATGTCTTACCGACTTGATCCAATCCAAATGCTTTGTGCAATACGTTGATCAGTGGGTATTTGCCTTGATTACAGAAGGTACCCAGATAGTCATCCATGTCAATAGTCCAGACAACAGCTCCTCCAAACTGATTGTTCATAAGCCACTGAGCCTGAAACATAAAAATGACTGCTGAGCAAACTTAGAAAGAAGATCTGATTATGAAACATAATTGTGGAAACATAAGAATGTTGAAAAATGAGAGGAGACCATTCAGTTCATCAAGCCCATTAGTTAGGCTAATAGCTAAGCTGTTCCAATTTCTCATCAGGATTCTTCTTAAAGGTTGTCCAGGTTTCTGTTCTAACTAAACTAGGGGGCTCCGCCCCCTGCTCGCTTCGCTCGCCAACCCCTGCCGTTGGGGCATGACAAAGATTGAGATGTATGAATTAGATATAGAATAGTGTGCAGGTTTGGATGATGCCTATATAAATAAAAAATAGAGTGTTTGGCATAGAGTAATGTTTTATTGGAATATTTCTTTGTATACAACATTAGTAGTAAAGATGGTGTCTTGTCTTTGAATGAGTCTTCCTTGGCATGGATCATGTATAACTTTAACTTTAACGTCAGATGAACGTCGAACACGTGAGAAGGCAACATAAAGTTGTCCATGTCCAAAAACGGGTTCAGAGAGGTAGATGCCAACCTTGTCCATGGTTTGTCCTTGTGATTTGTTGATGGTCATGGCAAATGCAGGTTTAATGGGGAACTGTCGGCGTTTCAATGTAAAAGGTAGTTCTAGGTCAGAACTCGTAAGGTCAATAAAGGAATGAGAACAGTATTGTTAGCATGTGATTCGGTAAGAACTGTTGCTTGAATAACATTGTGTGTCATGGTGTTGACGACTAACCGTGTGCCATTGCATAAACCCTGTTTAGTGTTAAGGTTTCTTAATAGCATGATTATTGTTCCGTTTTTAAGGGTAAGGTTGTGTTGTGGTCATCCGTCCGGGTTAATAGTGTTCAAATATTCTAAGGGGAAATTCAGATGTTCATTGTCGTCATCAGAGTCAACTTTGTCAGAGCTTAGAAAGAGCCGTGTCTCTCCAGGAAGTAATGAAATGACCTGGTTATTAATGTGATTAACATTAATATTTTTTGGACATAATATAGTGCATTGTGTTAACCACATATGTGAAAGCAGTATGGGCCATTGCCTTTTGGTGGCCTGATATGTACTCCGGTAGATGCAAAAGCAAATGAACTATTGTAGGATCTAATGCAGTTCATAAAGTTTTTACTTTCAGGCACATCGTTAGTTAGAAGCTTCTGTAGATATTCAGGATATGAATGTAAAGGAGGCAGTCTAATCTGCCCCTTTTGACAACAACGTGTAAATTCATTATTTGTATTGCCAGTTGTTTCTTCTGGGAAGTTAAGTGAATGACAATGATTGCAAATGACATTCATTAATCCCAATGAATTTTCCTCAATAGTGGACTCATTATTGAAGGCGTTGTCAGCCAACTGGCGTAAGCGTTTAGCAGGTGTCTGGCGTTGATGTCCGCGACGGGCATGTTTTGCTTGTGGCGTTTGAGTGCCGCGTTGTTGCATGTCCATTATTTATGACGCGCTATTTTTGAGTTTTAATTGATTCGCCTCCGCTTTGCGAAAAGTCCGTTTCAGTCTACGTCGTGCATTGTTTGTATCGAGCCTTGTCCGTTTTTGTATGTCGGTCAGTTGAGCTTTCTGCTTTTGGAGTCTTGCTTGCTTGTTTTCTGGCAGGTCATATGCGCGTTGTACACGTCTGCGTTCATTTATTCTGTCTCTTCGCTCCCTTTTTTGTATGTCTGAGACGCGAGCTCTTTCTTTTGAAATCGTGCTTGTTTCGATGCAGCACTTTGAGACGCGCGCTGTATGCGTCTACGTTCATTGTGTCTGTCCATTTGGGCATGTCTCTGTAACGGGGTTACTTGAGCTTTGCGTTTTTTGATCCGAGACAGTTTTTCTCCCGGAGTTTCCGAAGCGCGTTGTATGCGCCGCCGTGTATTTTGTTGTTTCATTCATGTTCGTGTGTTTTGTCCCGTTATCCGATCCGAATCGTTTTGTACCCGTGACCGTGTATTCATGACTTGTTTGTTCCTCAGCGTGCGAAATATGGATAAGTAATAAGGAGGATCGCACTCACTGTTAATATGGAGTCTTTTCTGCAGTTGAACGGTTGAGTGCTTTATTGTAAGGAGATCCACCTATGCTGCCTAGTGTGAAGGTGTTGAGATGACGTATGTTTAATATGGACGTTTCCTTTAGATATGTGGCTTTGGGTGTCACTTCTTATTGATGTGTGTGTGGGGGGTGGGGTGGGTGAGGATTGTTGTTGCGCGAGCGTCTTCTTTCTTTTTGTGTTCCAGGGGCTTGTTGAATCCCCCTCTTTGTGTGTGTCCCGTCCCTTGCTTGTAGGGTGTGTGGGGTGGTTTTGTGTTCTTTTTTTTTGTGTTCCAGGGGCTTGTTAAATCCCCCTCTTGGTGTGTGTCCCGTCCGGTGCCTATAGGGGGGGGGGGGGGTGCCTTGCTGTTGTGCGCGAGCGTCTTCTTTTTTTTTGTGTGCTAGTTTCGTGTGCAATGGGTTTCGTGCGGCGCCTGCGTTTGACTACTTTTTTCTGTGCCTTTTCCTTTTTTCTGTGCTCGCGGCGCCTCATTTCTTTGACTCCTTTTTTCTGTGCTCACTCCTTTTTTCTGTGGTCTTGTCCGCCTCTCGCGGCCCCTCATCCGCCTCTCGCGGCCCCTCATTTCTTGGGGCGCCTGCGCAGTACGTCTTTTTGCGGCTACGGCCCATGGCCGGATGTCCCTGCGTCCATCCGGTTTAGCATTCTCGGTTAGTAATATGGATTCCTTTATATTTTGTTCCAGAATCCCACAACTCTTTTCGTAAAGAAGTGTTTCCTGGCTTTAGTCCTAAACGCACTTCCCCTTAATTTCTACTGATGTCCTTGAGTATGTGATTCACCCTGCAGAAGATTGCATGATACTAAAATACATAACTCTGAAAAAGATCAATCTGAGTAGAATTAAAGTCTAAGAAGAAATCATTTCCGAAACTTTAACTCACTTCTCAATGACAGTCTATCCTGACAGCATCTCTGACTGGAACATCATTCCATTACAGTGTTTCTTCATGAACTGACATCAGGCCATTTAAGAAACACCAGTTATTTAGCACATGCCTTTTATGAAGAAATTGGACTTCCTGGAGTAAACCCTGACAACTCCCAGGCTAGCCAATGTACCACCAGGCCATGTTTAGGCAATATGTTTAGATAGGAAAATCATTATTATTGTCATAATTTGTATTAATATGAAGAGCGAAAAAGTTTCTTTCAATTTGTCTTTGACCTTTTCTAGAATTTTTACTGGATGGAGTGAAGTGGGTGACATCTTGTTCAACTATGATATATCTCATCAACCTCTTCCTGTAATATTTCAGGAAACGTGTCCTGCCAAGATTTCCTCCAGGAAAAATTAATGTTGAAAGTCCTTTCTTCTTGCTTAGTGAAAGTTAAAGACATTACCTTAACTAGCCGGTCCATAGTAATTTCTAGGCAAGTAGCTCTGGAATATATATTTTTATTCACTCAGGTGATTGTTAAACCACTACTAGACACATTAAGACATTTAAAAAATTACCTTAATTCCAAAACTCTTTTCATTGTCATAGCCAACCCACTGGTTTCCTTTGTATGCATACGGCACATCTTGTGGGGTATACCACACTTCAGTAGCTCCTTCCAAAAAGGTACAGACCTGTAACCAGAGTAAAAATGGCACTGTATTATTTTCCTTTTTATTTGGCACTAATACAAGGCTAAACACACAACTACCATTATCTGAATAATGCTTGTTATATTTAATGGCCTTCAGGCTTAGTTAGGTTGGACGCCAATAACGCTGTAATGCATCTTCTCTTCATAGGGAATCAATTGATCCAGGTACTATTGACCTTAATAGCCAACTCTCAAAGTAAGGTGCTCTTGACATGTCTTGCCTACTTTGTCCCCAAAAGCTTCTTCCCTTCAACTAATGCTTATTATGCTTTTCCCTGACATTTTGATTGAGATGCAAGGAATGTGGGATACAGGATTAATGCTCTATGACATCATGGTTCACTAGATCAGTCTATTTGAAATTAACTTTTGACCTTGTAGTTTTTAATTTTTAGAGTCAGAGACAAACATATGACACACTAAACCTATTTGTAACATTTCAAAAAGTCAAGGGCCATTTTCCATAATGATCTGAATAAACAAATATGTCAAAGAAAAGACGTTTCACTAAGCTATCCAATAAACTGGACATCAGGAAGTTCACAAAGCCAACTCTTTACATTGTCGTGGCAATGACGTCACTTTCAGGCATAAGAACATAAGAAATACGACAAAGAGACCATAAAGTCCATCAAGCCTGTTTGTTTAGCTAATTGCTAAGCTGTGCCAATCATCATGACATAGCAACCAGAGTAGATGCTAACATAAAGAAACTCACAGAAAGACAAAACACTAGCACCAGTGAAAACTAAATCATGGCATGGCAAATAATATAAATAATATATAAAATGGACAAAATAGATACAGAAATGAATTATGATTTTAAAAACAGCAATAATTACAAAAGGACCAGTCTGAAGTTGCCTAAACTTTTTAAGAGCAAATTTAGCACAAATGCTACAAAGATGTTTTTACACATGTACAAAACTCAGCTTGAAGTAAATTAGGTGAATTGGACTGGTAAGCCTGTTATTGAACAAAATGGCCTGTTTTTGCCAACATTTTTTCTAATGTTTGATCCAAAAGAATGGATTTCCTGTGCAGTAGTAGCTCACACTTAGCTAGTGTCAAATGATACCATAAATGAACTAGGCAATATCCACACTATCTAACACTTAAAGGCTTATCTAAGCTCATTTATTTAATTTTAAGTGCAAGCTACTGGTTAAAATGCAAACTTCTGTGTACTTTTCTCAACAAGTTCATTCTGATTAAAATAGGGAAAGCCAGTGCTACACTGAGGTCTTTATTTCGTCTCCTCCATTATAATCAAAGCTTTGTACAGTGTTACCTCAAAGTAAGCAAGTTCTCCCGCCTCCTGTGTATATTTTCCAGGTTGACCTGCACCAGAGATTGGAGCGCCTACGCCATTATTTGAAGGGTTCCTAAGAGTGAAGGTCTGTCCGTAAGTGGGAAATCCAATAAGGAGCTTCTCAGCTGGGGCTCCATTGTTCTTCCAATAATTCAAAGAGTAATCCTGGCAAAAGACAAATGAGCCTTTAAGTACTTTACATATTAAAATAGCCCCTCTCTTAGTTGGGAAGGTTTAGCTGTTTCTGCTACACATCATCTTTGCCATGGTGTGAGCTATGGGTGAGAGATATCAATAAGAAATAAGCTTTATGAGCTTGCTGATCATCTAACTCATTCACGCTTTTTTAGAGTCCAAATGTTGTTTCCCTTACACCCTTTCATGAATCTACCAATTATTTTTTTAGTCACCTTTTACTGTTGATAGTCACAAGCCATACATGTAAAGAAGCCCCAGCCTATTGCACAGCTTATTCCACACACTGATTAACTGTATTTTCTTAGACTAAGGTAAAGAAACTGAAATGTATGGAGAAAGCCCAAATAAACACAGGTACATGCTGTGCATACTTTACACAGAACACCTATTATCATACCAGAAACTGATTATTTTAAAGTGGCTACATGGGTGGGTAAAGGGGCTTGGGTTTATTCCATCCATCCATTTTCCAACCCGCTGAATCCAAACACAGGGTTACGGGGGTCTGCTGGAGCCAATCCCAGCCAACACAGGGCACAAGGCAGGAACCAATCCCGGGCAGGGTGCCAACCCACCGCAGGCTTGGGTTTATTCCACATATTAATTGCTTCTTATTCAGGTGTCATGATTTCCTTATCATTTTATTCATAAGAATTGGTCGCAAACAGAATAAGGTGGCAGAACTATCTTCTGGATCACCAACCAGTTAAAATACATTGATTTAAAATTTGTGTCTTGCAATGCTACTTACAATATTGAAGTAGATGTCTCCCCCCTGATCAGCAGGGCCCCGGAACAGAGGACTGTTTTCTCCAGTAAATGGTTCCCAAGAGCCATGCATGTCATAAGTCATCACATTGATCATATCCAGTGCTCTGTGAAATAAATGGTAGACCACATTCAGAGAGTGTCCCACTACTGGAAACAGAGTCCACTTTTGCATTATGGTGGTAGTGAATAATATATAAGGAAATATTTGGGAAGCTGCTATTATATAAACCCTATCATAAAGACAAAGACGAAACAATGTTTACACCTAACATTTTAACACCACTAATGTACAGTGAAGTTTACACTGCTTCCAGTTTGAATGTTTTCTTTTTTTGCACTTACAACTGATGTCAATTAAGGACTGTCTGTCTGAATTTGACCTGTAATGGACTGGTGCTTTGCTCAGAGTGTCTTCCTGCTTTATGTCCAGTGTTGCAGGTGTAGGCTGTAGCTACCCTAAGCCCTTAAATTTAATTGAGCAGGCTCACTAAACAGATGGATGGATCTGCTTACTTGCATTTTTATATCTGTTAACTTTGCAGTGACTGCATGAAGGTCATGAATCATTTTTTGTTTGACTCCTATCAAATTATTGCATTACTAGCAGAGCGAAATAGTGCAATAGTGAGTCAATCTGTTTCAATTGCATCATTCATTTACGAACCTCTGTTCACCACATATGCCTTACACCCCTCTTTATTTGTATGTCTTGTTCTCTGTTTTCATTGGACATTCTAGCACTTACATCCCTCTTTCTTTCTACTACTTGTTGCCTTATTTTGTTAGATATTCCAGCCTTGTTGTGGACACCAGATGAAATGACACACAGTTGCATGGACATACACTGCATGGTTTATCTTATACTGGCCCCTTACTTTTGCCCATTGGACATTCCTGCTCTCTTGCAGATGCTGGGTGACATTATGTCTGGGAAAAGGCACAGATACCTGACGGGTGGATGTCTTATTGCTTTATTGACCAATGGAGTGAGGAATTTACAGTTTTCTCTCAGAATTGAAAAATAACTATTTGATATGGTGATTTTTGAGCCTAATCATATTAAGCATACATAATTTTTTTTTTTTAGCCGAAACAAGGACAATTCTTTCAGGTAAGGACCTTGAGTAATTAGAGCATATGCACGGTTCACAGATAATAAAAGAATGTGCTACATTGGAGTCTTAGAGAGAATAATTGATACATAGCACTTGCAGATAGCTCACTCAATGTGCTAATTTGGTAATATCCCATAAATAGTATTGGTTAATGGAAAGTTGGCATATATAAGACCTCTCAAAATGCCTCAAGCCAGAAGCTCCGTTGGCACAGATGTGACGAACCATACCTTTGTTCCTACCGAAAGAGTGAACTGATGTCTTCAAATACATCACTGAAGATCTATAAGACTATTGCACTGTTCTAATGGCTTGTCTTTGGCTATATTTGTATGTTAGATTATACTGCATTGTAAATTAGGAGTGAAATCTGCATTTTAAAGCATATGTCCTAATATGTCTGTTGTGTTCACTAAAATAGCATATATATATATATATATATATATATATATATATATCTGCAGTGGGCTGGCGCCCTGCCCAGGGTTTGTTTCCTGCCTTGCACCCTGTGTTGGCTGGGATTGGCTCCAGCAGACCCCCATGACCCTGTAGTTAGGATATAGCAGGTTAGATAATGGATGGATGGATATATATATATATATATACTAGCCATCCCCCGCAGCTTGGCCCATGTATTAGTGAAACAGGTCAGTGAGGAGGGCCCGGCCCAGCTCTCTGCTCCTGACATCACTCTTACTCTCCCCTTGGCCCGCAGCCTCTGTCTCAGATTAGCACGAATATATCGCTCCTGCAAGCGAACTATGATTCTTAGCACAATGAGAGAAGTCACAAAATCAACCAGAATGTTCAAGCAAATTATAGAAAAAAAAAGATCTAAATCCTTAAGTAGTTCTCTCGTTCGCTAACTAAGCAGAGTTACCCCCCTAGGCAGATTAGTGAGTGAGGAGGGCCCGCCCCTCTCCCCGCAGCCCGATGAGTCTCGCACGAATGCTATCCAAAAAAATCGGTACTGCAAGCGAACTATGTTACTTAGTGTGATGAGAAAGGGAATGAAGTGACCGGAGCGACGGACGGCCTTATATAAGCAGGCAGCCAACTACGTGGGAGGCATGGGGATGGGGGACCCAACGCCACCTCACACGTTGACCGAGCTGCAGGCTATGGACGTATATATGTACGTAAGTAGGATTCAGTTAGCGTTGGGAACCCGCATACCAAATTTCTTGAAGATGGGCCCATAAGTAACAAAAACCGTTGGAAAGTTCAATATGGCGGCCGACAGTGGCGTCATACCACCGAAATAAGCACGTACATCGGTTTCGGTTAACGCAGGGAAGCCGCCTACCAAATTTCTTGAAGATGGGGCCATAAATAAGAAAGTTTAACATGGCGGACATTGTCGACTGTTATGACCATTACGCATTGAATTTCAAAATGAAACCTGCTTAACTTTTGTAAGTAAGCTGTAAGGAATGAGCCTGCCAAATTTCAGCCTTCTACTTACATGGGAAGTTGGAGAATTAGTGATGAGTGAGTCAGTCAGTGAGGCTTTGGTTTTTATTAGTATAGATATATACTGTATACTACATATATATATATATATATATATATATATATATATATATATATATATATATATATATATATATAAAATATTGGTTCAAAGTATGAGCTGCATTTCTAAAAGAACACATTCCCAGAGAACATGCTTCAGGACACAATGGTTTTTGTTTTTTGCTGGATTATGTCTTACTTGGAAAGTAATATTTTGCAAACTGCTATTTTGATGGTTTATTAAGACCGTTTTCTTCAAATATGCTCACCATTGCCCTTCAAAGAAATAAATTCACATACTGGCCAAGCTGTGGAATTTGATAGGCAGACTGGATAGTGCCCACTCCAGAAGACACAGCAGCAGACAGTAGTAGTCTTGCCCTGTTGGTCTGTTGAGCTTCCTTCTCAAAGGCTGCCCGCATTTCCTAAGAAAAGAAGAAAAAGAAGGATGGTTAAATTCACCCACTTGAACAACTTTTATTTAAAGCATATAAATATTGTGGCAGGCGGCCTGGGCCCATGCCCGTCCGGGACGCACCTACAGCATATATTCCAGGGGAGCAAGGATGGGAAACCCAGTATCTGCCCCTGGGTTGCAGCAGTGTCTCAGACTCCCCCAGGACTTCATGGGGGTTGAAGTTTTGTGCAGTCTTATTGGGTTCTGCAGGTGCCGCTGGACCCTTCTGGGCATTGGTTTCGCCACACCCAGAAGTTCAGCTGGATGTCGGCAATCAAGCACCTGGAGCACTTCTGGGTGCCCAATAAAAGGAGCCAACAACCACTACTCAATGGCCAGAGTCGGGTGGAGGAGGATAAGGTTGCCTAGGAGGAGGAGTGGTGGTGGAAGAAAGAGAAGAGAGTGGTGTTTTGGTGTTTTTGTTTTACACTCGGGACTGTATTGTGCCTGTGGGGATTGCAGGGAAGACGTGCCCCACAGGTGAAGAAAAATAAAAGTTTATTTATTTTATACATGCCTCCAGTGTGAATCTGTGTCGGGTCAGGCGCCTATATAGCGCCTTTTGTTACAATATATAAAAATCCAACTTTGTCTATCCATATATTCTATCCTCCTTTTCCATTTCAGAGTTGTTGATGGATAAATACTGCCTTGTCATTTTCAGACATAAACTAGTAAAATTTTGATTTGTAATAATCAGATTTTTTTTCTTAATATGTTTCTTAAAAATATAAACACAAAGTCCATTCATTTTACATTTCCTAAGCCTGTTAAGTACAATTTCTATGTTGTGAAAAGTCAAAGCCTATTCCTTCAAGATTAAGTGTAAGGATCAACCCAGCCCTAGTTGGGATGCCAAAACAAAGTGATAAGCAACATTTTGATATTTTTAAATTTACATGAATCTGTTAAGATATTGTTGATTTTGATCTTAAACACAACACAATAAAGAGACACACTGATAATGTTATTAAGCACATACTGTAGCTTAATAAATATTGTATTATCAGCTAATCCTTGTAGAGTGACAATATAATTTCATTAGGAGCCACTAAACCAAAACCACGTATGTCTCCCGACAATGAATGTCACGCTAATGAAAGTGGTTACTCACCTGCAACAAAACAGAGTAGAGCTGCTGATCCTGTGGAGGGCTGCCTCTATTAGCTGGGTATTCCCAGTCAATATCCAAACCATCAAACTCGTTCTGGCGTAGGAAGGTGATAACAGAACTGATGAAAATTTGACGGGTCTCAGCTGTTGCCACCATGTTGCTAAAACTGATTATAACAAAAGAGAAAATCTGGTGAGTCGAAAGCATGTCATACACATAGCTGTATTATCTGTATTTTAAGTCTTGACCACCCCTCATAATACTTTCCGAATATGTATCTACCTTATATGTAGGGAAAGAAAATAATTGTGTCAGTAGTCCATCGCAGGTTTTTGTGATATGGCTTTATTAAATAAGCATTACAAAACTGTAGCAATAAAAATGAAAAACACAAATAAAATAGGTGGTGCAGTGGTAGTGCTGCTGCCTCGCAGTTAGGAGACCCGGTTCGCTTCCCGGGTCCTCCCAGTGTGGAGTTTGCATGTTCTCCCTGTGTCTTTGTGGGTTTCCTCTGGGTGCTCCAGTTTCCTCCCACGGTCCAAAGACATGCAAGTTAGGTGCATTGGCGATCCTAAATTGGCCCTAGGGTGTGTGCTTGGTGTGTAGGTGTGTGTGTGTGTGTGTGTGTGTGTGTGCCCTGCGGTGGGCCGACGCCCTGCCCGGGATTTGTTCCTGCCTTGCACCCTTGTGTTGGCTGGGGTTGGCTCCAGCAGACCCCCGTGACCCTGTGTTAGGATATAGCGGGTTGGAAAATGACTGACTGACTGACTGACAAATAAAATAATATAAACTCCTCTATGATGGCCAACGTCCATTAAATGAACAAGCGAAGTATGAAATATGAAGCATGATTACTGTGAAAGCATAAAGCATTTGTATAATTATTCCAGCAACTATACAGCCAGCAACCGTTATGCTATGACTAAATCGATAAAAGAAAGCTTCTGACGACCCACTATTGGACAGAGTGTGGAAAGCAATATGATAGAGGGGGGAATGGAGAAATGTGGGAATGTGGATGAAAACGTTAAAAAAACGTTTACATATGACTAGACTGGTGTTTATCCTGGATAAGTAATCAGAGCATTTATAATCTCATCCTCCCTCTCCTGGAAAGCTCAGATGTTGGCTAATACTAATTAGACTTTGTAAAAACCATGCTGACAAAAGTTCAAAATCAATTGGTTTATGAAAAGAAGATAACCAGCGATGAATATTAAGAGTCAGATAGGATTTCCACTTGAAAGTTAACAGGAGCTTGGCAGCAATAGTTCCTGGGGGAAAATGATCATTTGATAGAAGGACAAAGAGAGATTAGACAGGTGTATAGGAATAAATATGTGAAGAGAAAAAGAAAAGAGAAAGATGTAAAGAGGATAAAACATACAAGCAGCAGACAATCAGGGAAAAAAAAAACAGAAGGATGAGACCGAGGTATTTGATTTATTAAAGGAACATGAATGGCATAGAAATTAAGGATGTTTTCCCTAGTTTAAACTCAACATGCCATCTATGAGAAAACAAAAATGGGGTGAATTGGAAACTAGGCCTTCTGGAGAATCATTTAATATTTTTGAATATGGTATTCCAACACAATAGGAGTAATGGAAAAATGTCACAAACCCAGACACTGAGAGAGAGAAAACATTGACCTGGGACCATATACTAAATGAGAGAATTAATCTGTAAATCAATGAAGACATCGCAAGTAAGAATATGGTAGTCAACACATAGTTTTAATTGTCAGTCAAGTAATTATTATCACGGTGCAACCTGAGACTGGCTGTCCTCCCATTTTCGACAATCAGTTCTTGAAAATTGGAGACTGACAGCATAAAATTAGTTTAGAGCCCAATTGCTTATCTGACCAATGCATCATATTTATGGAAGCCAGCATCACTCCTAGATAAAGATTTGCTGATTTACATTTTATATTTTAAAAAAAGGAAGCATTTCTTAGCATATATGAAGTATGTATTGTAAAAAGAAGTGTACTTAGATCGTATTTTGTTTCCTGCATCAGATCAGATAAGGCAGTGGTGACAGAAGGTCTTGTCACTTTAAATGACTTTTCCATTGATTTTTTTAATTCCGAGATTTCATTTAGATAATCTTAGTGAGTCATAGACACTCATGGTAGTCTGACATATTAAGCAACTCTGTCCAACCAGTCTGCAACTCGCCCCAACAAAACCATACAGGTTGTAGCCATAGTGTGTAGTGGGCTTTGTGCATGTATGTGTTGAGAACCAATGAGTGCTCAGCTTGAAGTACAATACATACTGTATAATGCAGCTACAAGGACTATGTAACATAGGTGTTTTGGTCCTTGCAAACAGAAGAGAGGCACAAGAGTTTGATGCTTTGTGTTTTACATACCACAACAAAATGAAATAAAAAGAACTGAGGTTGTAGTTGAACTCATTGTACCTTTAAAACATTCATAGAGCATTCAGTTCTGTCAAGCAGTCCATTAATGGCTGTTAGGAAAAGGGACAAAACTTTGGAAATTTGAATCTGTGCTGGAAGGTAGTCACAGGGTTGTGTAGTTTATCATGCCCTGCGAGATTTAGTCATGTAATCTAACAGATGTAGGCGGCAACATTGTCAAGTTTAACATCCCCTACGAATAGAAGTAGTGTAATGTGCTGCCAGCTTTAGGGGATCACTACTACTGCTGCATTCGACTAAAACACGGAAGTGTAATTTCTGATCTCTGACTCAAAAAACAGAAAGAAAATGAGCCTCAAACTCAGAATTCCAACTCGCAAACATGGGCCTAGTCTCCCAAGTCTAACTTTGTCCAACTTCAGATTATGACTTCAATTCAAAATGGAAATGTACACTGCAATCAAGACGTACAGTAACACTTTACAGGTTAAATTTGTTTATGACAAAATTTTACTTTAAATGGATCCAAGTCCATACTATTGAATATTGAGAATTTAAATGTTAACATTACCAGAATGAGCTGTAATGGATTAATCGATATAAGCTTGATGGTTGTTTTGTGCAGTTTTATAATTTTAGCGTCCAAGCAGAAATAGTACTTTTTATTGTGGCCAACAGCATAAAAATCTTTTTTTTAAATTTGACAGCATATTTTTTGTACCTTTCTTTCTCAGTGGAGGCTCTGATCGGGGCACTCGAGAGACTGAGCGAGGAGTCTGAGTGTCTGGGCTTGCGAGTGTCCTGGATTAAAAACAAGATCCGGGCCTTTAGTGACCTCTTGGGCACAGCCATCAGCTGTGTGTCTGTTTGCGGAGAGAGTGTTGACCTTGTTGAGAGGTTTACTTACCTTGGCAGTGACATTCATGTCTCTGGTGACTCTTCCTATGAAGTCAGTAGATGGATTGGGAGAGCATGGGGGGTCATGAGGTCGCTGGAAAGGAGTGTGTGGCGCTCCCGATATCTATGCAAAAGGACAAAGGTCCAAGTCTTTAGAGTCCTGGTGCTGCCTGTCTTGCTATATTGTTGCGAGACATGGATGCTCTCCAATGACCTGAGATGAAGACTGGACTCCTTTGGTACTGTGTCTCTCCGGAAAACCCTTGGGTACCGTTGGTTTGACTTTGTGTCGAATGAGCAGTTGCTCATTGAATCCCGAATGAGACACATTACCTGCATGATGAGGGAGCGTCAGTTATGGCACTATGGCCATGTTTCCCCAAGGGTGATCCGGCTCGTAAGATCTTCATTGTTGGGGTTCTGAGTGGCAGGACCAGACCAAGGGGTCGCCCACGTACCACCTGGCTGTGGCAGATAGAGGGTCATTTCCGGAGGGTGGGACTGGACTCCGTGTCTGCCTGGGGGGATGCAAACCGGGATCCCGAGTTGTTTCGTCGTGTAGTGGGTGCAGCAACGCACTGTACCAGTGCATGCTCCCCAACTTGGTTTCTGCTTCAATCTGGCCTATAGAACTATTGGTTAGGGTTGGTTGCTAAAACACAAGCTTTCATGGCAGCATCCATGTTTACTTTCTCGCTTGGGTAGCGTGAACATGTGTAGGTCGCAAATAACACAAGTGCAACTTCTGACCTCCCAGCCCTGCCGTATGATGAATGTATCATAAGACTTTGTCTTCTACAATACGTATTGTTTAAATGTTACTGAATGGAATTAGATGTCTTTGATTCCTAAATACATGAATATTGTTTAAGCATGTACTGAAATTTTTAATTTTGCAATGCAACTCAAGCAAATGAAAATATAGTCTGGGAGCGATAATTAGAAGAGTGACAGTAAATAATGTTGCATTCCATTTGAACAGGGAAGTCGGATATTCCGAGTTCCAAGTAGGAGGTTTCAACTGGAATACCCCCACTAGTTAGATTTCTTACTCGGAGAGTCAGGAGAGTCTCAATCCAACCCAATCCCAACCTCAAAATTCAAGATGGCTGCACCACACATTAACAGTTAGTGATGGCTATAGTAGTATATTGTTTATTAACACTTCTATTTGTAACTCATTAAATCAGTCATGCATACATTTTCACCTGTGTCACCTAAATCAGTAACTTACAAGTGAAGCAAGCAACTTAGAAAGATCTACAATTAGGTGATTATGTGAGTCTAACTAACTTTAGCACCTACCCTGTGGATCCAAAGTTCCAGCCACCAACTGACAAAAGAGTCTTCAGGTTTCCATTTCTATGAAATGAAGAAAAAGAGAGAAAAAGTTAAACTGCATATGTATAGGAGCTTAATATCTAAAAAAATACTATAATAACTGATTCATTACTGCTGGCTTTTTGTGCTCAGATTTTAACCTCTTTAAGATTAAGTTCTCAATTCAGTTTCTTTGTGCAAATTACAGGAATTTGACACTCCACATTGTATCAATCACACCTTTGTGTGGGCATTAGCGTACTCACTGGTTCTTGAGGGCATTGAAGGTGTTGTACAGACTGAGATCATCCCACTCATAAGTTGCAATCTGGTTGTTCTTCATGGTGGCGAATGCATAGATCAAGTGGGTGCACAAACATGGATCAATGTTATGAGGCATGTAGATGGTTGGTGGAGGTCTGTACTGGGCCCAGTTGGTGAAATAACAGGACAGGATAAAGGAAGACCCTACCAAAAAGCACAGAGCAAAAGCAGATTGTATCGTATTCTTTTTGTTTATGATACTCATATTAGTATTGTTCTGTGAAGGATTTATTTAATAGCCATTATAAAGGTATTTCTATAATAAACACAGAGTTTTGTTTTTCACCATTACTCAATAAAGATGCTAGAAATGAGGCAATTTTACAAAGTGGTAACCATCTAATTTAAAAAAACAAAAAGCCATACTGGACAGATAGAAGAAAGATCTACAAAGGGGAGGCAAAAGGTAATACATTGACCAGGCAGGACCCTGTGTTTTAATGCATTAATAGAGCATTAAGTGAACATTAAAGTAACTTACCCAGCTGCATTTGCAGCAGGAAGGCCAAAGCTGGAAGGAAAAAAAAAATATTAGATAAAAGTAGAATATATACACGGTAGGCAATGAAAAAATAGTGGTAGAGTTTGAACACATTTAGTATTCCAAAGAGAATGATGTTTTGATTTTAAGTAAAATACATAGGATAAGCATAAACATGCAAAACACCACTTGCCCAGTTGCCCCATCCACTGTATCATCAAAAACCGTCTACCTCACCTTCTCTTGTTCACTTTTTCTTATATTGCATCTTTCACAAACCAGGTTTTCTCCTACCAGAAACACTTTTAAATAGCTTTTGCACCCTGGAATCCCAGCTGTATGGTTCATTTTAATTTTATTGCATATTTCTTTTGGGAACAGTTTTTTGCATTACTTTATGTAATTTTTTTTTTTTTTTTCTGATTTACCTTATTAATCCTTGGGGAGAAATTGTCTTTTATCTCTGACTGTTGGAACAATTTTCAGGTTAAGGGCCAATGGAATAGGATCCCTTCTGACAGTAATGGGACTTGAAATGGCAACGTTCCACATACCAATGCAAATCCTAAGCCACAGAGTAACCATGAAGCGCCATTTTGGGCAGTTTCCAACAGTATTGTTCTGTGCCAGTCATGTGGACAGGTGCAGTTGTTTTGGGTAATGTTATCATGTGGATAATATTTAAGATGTCTGTGCTGTACATTTAACATTTGCAGTGAGTTTTATATTGAAATCAAAACAAAAACAAAGTTGTTTGCATTTGTTATTTTAGAAAAGGACATTAGGTAGCCAGGAACTTTACCTGTCAAATGCTTTAATAGCTGTCTTTCTGTTTCTGACCTTTGTGACCTGCTAGACTACCCCTTGCAGCTACTGTTTTGGTGTAATTACATTTCTCAGGTCCTTTTAGTACAAATACTTTGCTTTTGGGACAGGCTGTTTCATTTTCTTCATAACAGCACTAAACTTTCTGCCTGATCATAGACTACTCAGCTTTCAAGCCATTTCTGGGGTTTCTAGAACTAGAGGGGCTGCAGTTTAGGTCTTACATGTGTTCTTTATAGGGGAAAAGTATTGGACCATGTCAACCCTGTTTGTCTCTTTCTACCTCAATCGCTTCCTCTTGTCAGTTGAATCCCTGTTCCTAATTCAATTCTCAAGTCCAAGATATTAAAATTATTTTATTTTAATTAACCTTGTATTTGCTACAGCAGCATATAGAAAGCACCAGTTTTTAAAGGAACAGTCTTCGAACAGGTGTATGTCTGATGCATGTTCCGTCTATTCAGTCATTTTGTCAATACCAAATCATTAGACACAAGTCATAGTCAAAGTTTATTTCACAATCATTACAAAACTAAGCTGTTTGTATGATGTTTATGTGGTTTAGGACTAAGCTTTTGTAAGTTTTTGTTGTGTTCCATACGCTCACACACCAATATGTGCACACTGTCATTTTTATAAAAGTGGTGAGCTGATATTGCACGTCACATCGCAGTTGGCTCTTGCAGCTAATAAGTGCCATTCTTGCTGATCATAGCATGGGGGCACCCATAATAAATTACAATAAAAATGTATTCAAACAAAATAACCACAGCAGTAACTCCAAAAATGTAATAAAATAAATTAAAACATACCCTGATGAGATCCTGATAATAACAACAGTAGTAAATTCAATAAATTTTAAACAAATTTCTAATTACCGTATATGCTAACGTATAAGTCGGGACTTGAAACCGAAAAATCGATCATAAAATCAGACCCCGACTTATATGCCCTTCATAATTGCAAACTTTTTTTTTTTACACCTTCTTGCCTCCTTCAATCTTGCATCAGTTTCTCAGACACATCAAATTTTGTTGCAGCAGTGCAGTTACCAATTTCTTTCGCTACTTCAACGATGTTTCATTTAAAACCGGCTTCATATTTTCTTCTGATCGAACGTTCCATCGTAGATAAGGGATGCTCCTATGATAAAGGTGTGTGAGGGTGTGAGATACAAAAAACACAAAACAGTGCAAACGTCGCTTCGGAATAGTTTGGGTATTACCGTGTGGTCACATAGACACAATAGGGAGCGAAAGCGCAAGCAAAAGAGCGAGCGAGAGAGAGAGAGAGGTTAAGTGCACATTGCCGCAACACATAGAAAAAAAAAGGCTGTATGCTCCGTGGTTACTCTCTCAGGTGGGCGTTAGCATATCATAATCCCTTGTACCAACAGCATGAGTTTTGTGCATTCAACTTATATGACCGATATTATAAAATACCAGAAATTATACTGTAAAATCAACTCCCGAGAGAACTTATCCGCGAGTATAAAACAATATTTACAAACATTATAAGAAACAAAATGTTCATTAATTAGTTCCTGACACAGGTTCAGTGAGGTTTTGGCTTAAAGGGGCTTTAAATCAAAGCCAGGATCACTTTCAACCCTACTTGTGCAAATGGACACTAGAGCAGAACTCCCTTTAGTGCGTCTCTCCAAGGTCAGGGCTTTGTCTCACTGAGAGGATAGCTACACTGGGGCCATCTTAACACATGGGCACACTGGGCAGTTGCCCGGGGGACCCACGAGTATAGAGGCCCCATGCTAACCTATGTATGTTGTGACTTCCTGAGTGGTTGTGTAGGGGCGCCAGTGCACAGCTTTGCCCAGGGGCCTACAATGCTTTCAATACGGCCCTGAACTGCACCACTTGAAAGAGAAACCTGGTCTCCATTTTACCTGCTTAGGACCAAGTCCTACTCTCTGTTAGCCTCGGGGCATCTGATCTTCCACCAATGGTAGTTCTCTGGCTAATGGAGCCTGTGCTGGTATTTGGAAGGTTGCTGGTTTGAATCCTGGTAGTGCAGGGAGGAGTGCTACTCTGTTGAGCCCTTGAGCAAGGCCCTTACCCTGCAATTGCTCCAGGAGAGTTGTTCAAATAGCTGACCCTGCCCAAAGGCTTCTCTCTCCCTTTCTTTGTTTCTCTGGAGAATAAATTAGGGTATGTGAAAAATGACAAGTTCCTAATGCAAGAAATTGTATATGGCAAATTAAGTGAATAAAAGGCCTCCATGGCCTTAACCTTTTATAAGAAGGATCAAGCATTTCTGGTACTTGAAAGGTTATTAGCCCTATAAAGGAGAAATGGAAAATGGATTACCACAGTCATGCACTTTTATGTACTTTGTTTATAAAACAATTACTGTATGTGGGAGGTAGATAAACACATTTTAAAATGTCTAAATAGTGAAATTCAACAATTTAGACATGAAACAATAACATCCAGGTATACCACTTGGAGTTTACTACAGTGGGTTTGTTTAAATATGCTAAAGATGGAAGCCAGGAAGCACCTCTTAGTAGAAATGGTTATAGGAATTGAAACAATCTGCTGAGTCAGGGTGATGATACGCCTTTAGAACTTATAAAAATGTCTTGATGAGATATTTGGAGAATTTAGCTCTTAGCCAAATAAACAGTCATGATGGAGTAAAAGGCCTCTTGTTATTTATCAATCTTGTCAAGTTTTAGCCTTCCACCTGCTCTAATAATCTTATGATATATCAGATACTTTGTTTCCTCCAGATGCTCTTGATGCAAAAACACACCAGTTAACTGAACCTTCAAGTATTAGCAGTGCTGCTGAGCTTACGTGGTAGAGGCAAATGACTGCTACCTGAATTAGATGACAGATTATCTTAGAGGGTCATATAGAAAATTGTATTGTTAAAATTGGTAGTCTCTATGTATTAGAAACGTATTAGAAGCACATGAGAAAAGTAGACACTATATTTTATTAAGCATTAAGATGTAAGAGTTTGAATTTAAAAGCATTATGTCTACATATTTTTTATTATTTTGTATGAGCTAGAAACCACTAATAGTTTATTAAGTCAAAAGCTAGACGTGCAGGAGAGCTGGAGAAAGATGGGCGCCTTGCTTAGAGAGAGAATGTGAACTCTTTGGCTGTAAATTATTGTAGCAAGCAAGAATAGTCCTTATCAAACAGGTAAGATAGACAGAGCAGGGTTTGACACCCCCTAACTAAGAATTATTGGTGGCATCAATTAGAGGCAGGACTAGAGCAATGGAATGCTAGGAATCAGATGAGGATGAATAATGCCTTGTGTGATAAGAATTGTAATAAATGTAAGCATTGCTTTTAGTTGTTTGCTCATTGTTCCATCTTAAACGAGTTGGTATGCACGCAATACAGTAAAGCTTAATTCTGCTGTCTGTTCTGAAGTCTCTGAGTTGCCTTCATTGGGGCTGAGGACACCCATGCTGCTAATCTGCTTCAACAGATCCTCAGCCCGTGATTCTTAACCTACTTTAAAATCCAACGGCCTCAGTCTATGTTGTATTGCATCTGCATTATTTTATATTATACTTTCATTGGCACGACTCTGAATACAGTAAGTTTAAAATGTATGGCTGCATGGACACTTCCAATTAAATCAATTTACAAGTTACAAGTGCATTGTAAAACAGTGAACATGATCCTACAGTCAGCATGGTTGTGGGGTACATTGGTTCCTCACTCAAGGAGAAGAACTGAACTGATATCTCAATGGTTTACTAAACCATAGCCACTAAGCCACACCACCTGAATATCCTGAATGTCTTAGTAATGTGATTCCACTTCATCGGATGGGCTCAAACTAAAAAAAAAGTTATATGTAATCTATTGAATAAAGAATATGCACTGAAAAATGCCTTGAGATGATTTTGGCTATGTATTTTTTTATTAATACTTCTACATAATTGATTATTGTCCCTTCTGCCCTCTGCACTTTCTGTTCTGGTGGAGGATGTTCTTGCTCTTCTCAATAATAATAATAATCTCTATATTATAAACAAATCTTGGGACAAGACAAGACTTTTTTTCCTGCGACGTGATGTGATCTTTTGAAGAGAGACAGAGTAGAAAGACAGAGATACAATATCACGTCCCGCAAGACGGTCAAGTCACGTCAGACTTACAGCCTTCTTGAAGCAAGTCCTGTGAGATGGTTCTTTAGCAAGTCGCACCCTACTTACAACCATTTTCAAACAAGACTACGATCATCTAACCTCTCAGTTGCTGGAATGCTTTTGGCAGACACACTTCCTGTGTTCTCTTTGTGCCAAGAGATTTAACCACGCCCGGGGCCGGAAAAAGACAAAGTAGAACGTCAAAGAATTCAAAAACGTTGGAGCGATACACATGCAGAGCAGGTTAGAGATAATGAAGTAGGAATATTCGAAAGTCTCAAAAAATGATAGTAAAGATCGCATTAGCGCAAACATATGGAAAATATTACTTGGTGAAATAACGGAACAGCGAAAAAAGATTGAATAGTGTTCGAGGATGTCTGGGGGAGAAGAGAGACAAGGCATTGAGACAAAAGGACAGCTGCTGTACATGCTTTTAAACATTTGAAGCGTCGCACGAGATGCAGATCATGTGACACAGCAGCAGCAGCAAGCCAGGAGCTGATCAAGCAAAGAGGAGGTAAAAAAAAACCTCTATTTGTTTCCCATTGTATTACCATTCAGCACCCCTTTTCACAATGGCACGTAGTGTGGGGGGGAGGGATTGGTGAGCAAAGCGAGCAGGGGGCAAAGCCCCCTGGTAACAAAAATAATAATAATAATACATTTTATTTATATAGTTCCTTTCCCATGCTCAAGGTGTTTACTCTTTGATACCCCTCAATTCTGAATATCTTCATTCTTCCACCCATTTTTCTAACGTGCATAATCTGTTCAGGCTCACTGGGGGCCACTGCCTGTCCAATCAGCTTTAGACATTTGGTGATAATCAGGACTGGATGGGGGACAAATCCATTGCAGAGCACACTTATACACACATTCTTACTTACACTGTTCCAAATCTGAGTCAATAATTAACTTAAACCACCTTTTTTTGGAAAATGGGAAGAATGCCCACACAAACTGTAAATAGAAAATGAGCAGGCCTAGACTGGATCTCTGAGGCAGCATTGCTAACCACCATAGCACTGTACTGTCCTTCATATTTCCATGCTTCTGCCTAATTTACATTTTTATATGAATTAAATAACTAAGTGCATACAATAATAAATTCCACATCTGATTTGTGCTCTTTCTCACTCTGACAGCAGATGGAAAAGTAGATGAATATAAACAAATCTGTTACAATGGCAAGGAAGAGGTAAGATAAACAAGAGTTTGAAAATGTACCGATTTAAAAATAAAAGAAAAAATAAGACATATAAAATTAATATAAAAGTTTTTGATAATAAAGGCAGAGTAAAAATAGGTTATAGAGAAAAATTAGGGAAAAACAAATTAAACATTGAGTTTGACTCAAGTCTTACTAACCCGATGCCAGTAGTAGCTTGCCCATCTTTGCCGTGGTGCAGACCCCCTAGATTCAGAGCTGGGTTTTTATACTTCTCTTGTTGATATCTTCAGTCTTATCAAACACAGCTGCATTAACAGTATTGACCTGAGATAATGCCCTAAAAAGAAACCTTCCAAAAGCAGATTGAATTAATGCTATCAACAGTTCTGTATGTTTATATAAGACAATATTATCTTAAAACTCCACTTGGGATTATGAATTATGATTGTATAGTTTGAATGTATCAACTGCAATTTAAAGTACATTTTACAGAGTATTTAGATTGAATTCGTAAATATTTGGTGTTGTCTAGAGGTGAAATATTATTAGAAACAAAATTCCATTTGTGTGTCCGCTTGCTATTTCAGTTCCTGATGGTGTCTCAGTCAGTTAAATGCTATTTTATGTGACAATCAATGGTCAGCTGAGAGCACTGCTTTAATTTATGGTTCAAAATGTTACTTGACTTGCTGTTCAAATTAAATGCCAGTCCTTATTTATAGTGACTGAAAAGACAAGACCAGGGGGTCAAAAGTCAAGAACTGATGTGTTGAACTTCTCACTTATAGGCTGACAAAGCTAGGTTTGACCACTTTTATGAATAAACAAGAGCAATACTCTCATGACCAATAAGCATTCAAAAATTTTATAACTTAAAACAAAATCAAAACACCAAACGAGATCCCAGATTCAGGAAGCTTTGAAAGTTAAGCTCAAGTTTATCCAAGGATCTTTTGACATTTATTACACTCAGAGGTCAAGTAGACTGTAGCAGATAAAACGATGCAAGAGAAGCTGCAATGGATTATTGACTGAAAGAAGGATTTATTGATTATATGTAACACTTCTTATCACAGAACATTAGCAATGAAAAAGACAGAAACAATAATAAAGACATAGTACTTTAATTCTTGTTCTGTCTGTTAAAATGGACACCAATTGATTTAAAAGAAAGTGCTGATAACTGAGACTAGTGCCAGAAGTCTAAAGGAGTCATACATGTTTTAAAGGTGCCCTTTTAGTGTTTGTGCAAGTAAGTGGATTATATAAGTCTAGGACATTATCTCTGAGCTGTGACTTTCCACCACTATTTTATCTAAGTGAAGAGATTATCAGCAAGGATATTATGTGTAAGTCTAGTTTGTGTGATTTTTATTTCAATGTGAAGGGTATGGTGGTGTCTGCCTTCAATGTGTTTGTACATATGTACATGTCTTTTTAGCCTCTATCTATTTATTTATCTATCTAGAATATTTTGAATTTATATTTTGAGGTGGTGTATATGAGCAATTGTGGGTATGAGTAAATGTGTCCTGTGATGGACTGGCGTGCCATCCAGAGTTGGTTCTTGCTCTGTATTCAGTGGTGTCAGGATAAATTCTGGCTCCCTGCAACTCTGTATTGGAATAAGTGGGTTTGTTAAATAGATAGCTGGATAAATGGATGTTGAAGTCATAGTGATCCTGAAACACATAAGGTGTTGTGGAAATCAGACAACAGTATTGCCTTTTCTTGCCCCCACAAGGCCCTTCTGTTCCATTAATCAAATCAAGAAATTTTGCTCCCAGCTCAGTAGCTACAGTTGTGTGCCAAGAGCCAGGTTAGTTGCTCATGCCAACTATTATTTGACATGTGCACAAATTGTAATCTGGAATGTCATTTTTTTTTTAATGTATAATTATTGAATGATTCTAAGAACATGTAATGAAAAGTGCAATAATTATTTTAAACAGGTAATCTTTACCTCATTTAATGACAGCAAAATATGGAATGCCTGAATTTCGGTTGGGGGCGGCACGGTGGCACAGTGATAGCGCTGCTGCCTTGCAGTGACGAGACCTGGGTTCACTTCCTGAGTCCTCCCTGTGTGGAGTTTGCATGTTCTCCCCGTGTCTGTGTGGTTTTTCCTCTGGGTGCTCCGGTTTCCACCCACAGTCCAAAGACATGCAGGTTAGGTGGATTGGCGATCCTAAATTGTCCCTATTGTGTGTGTGCCCTGCAGTGGGCTGGCACCCTGCCCGGGGTCTGTTTCCTGCCTTGCGCCCTGTGTTGGCTGGGATTGGCTCTAGCAGAGCCCCGTGACCCTGTAGTTAGGATATAGCAGGTTGGATAATGGATGGATGAATTTCAGTTGTAGCCACTAGGGGGCATATCAGAGCAGCAAATCCCAAACACAACTAAAGCAACACAGTTCCAGGTTCAAATAAAATTATTTTATTTATAAAAATTCTTTAACAGGCTACTTTCAATCAGTCCAGTCCAACACAGCACAACACAATGCAGTCCTTTATTTCTCTCTCCTTCCACTCTTCCCTGGAAAGCCTTGTCCACCACCTCCTGAATCCAACTCCCTGAGTGAGCCAGACTGGTTTATTTTATGTTGGACCAGGGAATAATTCTGATGCCATAGCATTGAATCCAGGGAGCACTTCTAGATCTGATGGAGCAGCTATAAAGTAGGGGCAGTGTCCCCTAGCACCCACTAAAGCTGTCCCCCTCAGACTACGACTCCCATGAGCCCAAATTGGGGGCACAACAGTTGTGCACTACCACCTAGTCCACTGAGGGGACTCTTTGCCCCCAAAGAACAGTCACCCATTGTCCTTCCTTTATCCCTTCCTTCACATCTGAGTGAGGGAGTAGTACTCATTCTTCTCATTGATCTCTCCAGAATGGTGTCCTTCTGGCCAGATAAGGTATGGCCTTCTATCCCGAAAGGTGGCTCAGTCCACAATGGAAGAATGGAAGATCTTATTTAGGATATTGTAGAGTGCATGTTCATATATCTGTGCACAGGTTATGATGATACTTATGATTTCACAACTTGCATGTATATTCCCAAACAACAGTAATAAAGCTACACAAATGTGGAAATGAATGCATTGACCAGTGTATCAAATATCCATCCATCCATCCATTTTCCAACCCGCTGCATCCGAACACAGGGTCACGGGGGTCTGCTGGAGCCAATCCCAGCCAACACAGGGCACAAGGCAGGAAGCAATCCCGGGCAGGGTGCCATATCAAATATCAATAATATCAAAAACTGAATATATAGATAGCAATAAATGCACACAAGTAATTCCATTTTGCAAAGAATACAGATTTGCTAATGGAGATGTGACTGTTTATATACCATATTACTGTATTCATTTTTGGACACATTTTCAATGAGCAAGTGCCATTTCCTTTCTGTCCATCCTTCAGCAAATGTTAGATGGTTTTGGTATTTATTTATTGTCCGCATGTTTTTGACATGTCCAAGCATATGTTACTTGGTCTGGAGCTTCAACAGAATAAGCTAAAGTAAAATTTATTGATGCAGAAAAGCAAGGAAAAACAATTGCCAATGATGACAGTGTGTTTACTGAAAATATTACAAATAAGGGAGTATGTTATGCCTAAATGTTATTTAATTAGTTACATAAGCATAAAAGTATTAACACAACAAGTTACACATATTCATAAAAACATGTAAGCATACTAATTATTTATTTTCTTTTGCACTTATCGCCATACAGTAAGTGCTGTGCACCCATATAATATTACTGCCTTCATTCCATGGATAGCAGGACGTGATATTAATGGCTAGTATGACCGAATCAGCTCATTTTGCTGGAAAAGTCATCCCATCATGTAAGTGACTTTGAAAAGTTCCACAAAATTTGAAAAAAAAAAATTGATGCCAATTGTAGGAATGACAAACAGAACAAAGACAAAGAGTAGAGAACAGACTTGGGAGTCTTGGTGAAACCTATTTTAATAGTGAAAAACTAAAAGAAAATCAGAAAGTGTAACTCAAATCAAATGTGGCCACTGCCACAAGCAGATACTGTCAATAACTGATGAGACAGTTTCCTGAGCAGGAGGTGCATCTCCCTCAGTTGCAGGTCCAAAGATGAACGACTATTTCCAGTCTTTGGCTGTGTTGTATAAAGGACATTCCAGAAGACGAGGGAGGATGAAGTGAAGTCAATCAACTTTCTAGCAATCTTTATGACCATGAAGGAAAAAGGAGAAGGAGTTTTCAAACATGCGCCTTCTTGGTGTGAAGAGGTATCTCTTACCTTATCGGAGCCCTGAATGTGTCCTCTTATACTATCAAAGTGTTTCTTTTCTTTGTTGCTAAAATTCAGGAGTGATTATGGTATTAAAGTTTTTAAATAAATGACATGTCCTATGCAAGGGTTTGTTGTCTGCCTTACAGGTCAATGATATACAGTTTGCACTAGAGAAGGATATTGGGATGATACCACAAACATACTGTTTGCCATCTTCCTCTACAGCTGGAAGAACCTTGACCCAGAAGTGGTCCTTTGAACTTGCCTTCGACCTTTGATCTTCAGAGTTTTTAGTTTTGAAGAAACACCAAGATGGACAGACCAGCGGGTGACAGTGAGCAAAGAACATATGCCACAACTGACTATGAAATTGAAGTCTGAGGTCCCAACACTTATTATGTCTATTGTTGTTTTCTTTTACAGAAACATACAGTGCATGCATTCTAAAACCCAATCAATCCAATCCAATTCATTAGAACAGGGAGCCATAGCATATCTTAGCAGGAATGGATGCAAGGCAGGAAACAACACAGCAGCAGTAGTAGTACTGATAGTAGTATGATCATCATGGGTACAGTGTACAGTCAAATTCTTCTTTATATGTTCAAGCAGCATGCACCATGTTTCCATTCTTGTACACCATGATAACTAAGGATATAGACAGTGTTACGCACGTGTGATTAGGATGCAGCTAAAAGGACCAACTGAAGGTAATTCCACACCAGGCCATAGGGTGGTGGGGCACACTAATCCTGTCTCTGTTATCTGTGCAGATCAAAAATGGGAAATTCTGCCCGATTCAGCTACCGGCCCTAAAGACATCACTTCCAGCTCTGGCTATGTCACTTCCATTTCTGGCCTTGAAGACATCACTTCCGGCTCTGTCACTTACGGTTCCTGCCCTGAAGACATCACTTCCTGGCAGACACCTTAAAACCCACACCACTTCCTGCTTCCAGTCAGTCAAATGTTGGACTCAAGCCTGTGTATATCTCTGCAACTTAATTTGCCTTTTGCAGGCAGGGCTTAAGTATACGGGTGGCTGCACCAAACCTTTTTCTGTGTGTCAAGGCTTTTTATTTCACAACAGTAAGACGTGAAATGGACTAGTTAACTGGTAGGTAGGTAGGTATATTGATAAATATGAAAAGGCACAATATAATAGATAGATAGATAGATAGATAGATAGATAGATAGATAGATAGATAGATAGATAGATAGATAGATAGATAGATAGATAGATAGATAGATAGATAGATAGATAGATAGATAGATAGATAGATAGATAGATGTACCCCTTACCCCAAATGTGGAAGAATAAACAGAAAACTAGAAGCAAATTCCAGACACAGACATGAGGAGAACATCCCACAACAGGACCAACTTAGACTCAGTAATTAATATAAACTTATCATCTTTGGAGATGTAACAAGAAGGAAAACTATGCAAATATTCGGAGAACATGCAAACTACACATAAACAATGACATGGTAGAGGATATGAACTCAGAATGCAGGGTCTGTAAGAAAGTAATGCAAACCATTCTGCTACCTTTTGATAAATTTATGACAAAAATGTAACAACCCAATGAATCACTAGCTATGGTGCAGGCCAATCTAAAACTGACTTTTCCTTACCTGAATTTATTATCAAACATTTATAACAATCTTTATGTCCAAAAAAGTTTACAGAAAACATATTAAACTTACAATTTTTAAAAAATATTTTATTAGTAGCCAGAAAGCATCTCTTACATGTTTTACATAACTATTAGTATTCAGAAAAAAAATAGTACAAGTCAGCAATGTGTATCAACATAAATAGTCTTACAATATTTCAAAAATGTTACAGAATTTTACCAATCTTTGGGCAGAAGGCAGGAAACAACACCTAGACAGGACAAATGTCCATCATGTGGTGAACACACACACAGCTACTCATCAGGGATAATTCAACAGCACCAAATCACCAAACCTGCATGTCTTCTGACTGTGGGAAATCAGAGCACCTGAACAAAACCCATACAGACACAGGGAGAACATATAAACACAACACAAGGCACATTTGAGACTTCCCTAGTCTACAGGTTGAAAGGCAACATCCTTACCACTGTGCCACTGCAATTTTAAGCTGTTAGGTATTTCTTATTTATAAACATGAAACATTTTCAATATTTTTAAACTCAAACATTTTTTATTTGTAAAGCACTCTGAGCTGCATGTTAAATGTACAGTATGAAATGTGCTATACAAATAAACTTAAAAAATTATTTTTCTGATCCTCACATATAGTATTGCCAAATATTAATAATTTTCAGAAGAAGTCTTGAAAACTTTATTCCATGTATAACATTCCCTTATTTGATAAAATCAGTTTGTTAAAATTGTAAAATAATAAGTTTATTTTAATTTATTAATGAAGTGAAAGGAGGGGATATTTTTAAAAAACTGAATCCAAATGTGTCGTGATGTATGAATCACAATTTGAGAAGCCCTTTACGAAGTCAGAGAGATTTCCAGGATAGTGTAGTGACTAATGCTGTGCTTGATGAGCTTAGATCTTCTGAGAAAGCAGATGGGTAACTACATTATTAAGTTCAAGAGTTTATGAGTGTATTTGGTCCTTTTTTTACAATTAAAGTTTTAAACAAACCACTTGTCTTGTCTTACGACAGGAAACGTTCTGACATTGTCAAGTAATTTTCCATAACTGAAGCTGAATAGTTATAGTTTGTTTTTGTCGACTAAGTTGTGGTCATGACTTGGATTTTCATATGGGTCATGCAAGTTTGGATGAAGGCAGCTGTTGAATCACTTCAATGCTCTAGTAATCATTTATGTTGATATGTACCACAATTAAAGATAAAAAGGGGACTCACACATAAGTTAGATTAACCGTGACTCAGGTCTGGATTTCAAGAATAGGCAGCCTCACCCCTAATAATAGGCTTTTAGTTCTTTAATATTCAAATATTTATTAAAGAATTCAAAAAAGATGCCATAAACAAAGCAGTGTCAAAATAGGAAAAATATGTTTGCCTTTGTGGCAAACAAATCCAAAAATCCATACATCAAGAAACAGCACACTGAAATGATAGCAGGGATCAAAAAACAGGAAATTTCAACAACAAAAGAAGAATGAAATGAAAAAAAACATGAATCCAAATCAGCAATGCCAAATCTGCTGTGAGACCAGCAACTTCCCCGTTTATCCTGCTGGAGCAGCCCTGAGCTGTGTAGTCAGGTGGCCTTGCCTTCATGGACTCTACATACAGGGAACAAGGCAGCTGAAAATAATAAAGCCAAATAATACATTCAATGTTAGCTTAATATACCATTACACAATAACTAATAAACACAAAAGATATTAATAATATTAATATTAAAGAATATTTAATAAACAAACTTGAACAAGGACAACAACATTAATTTTCTAAGTGTTCTGTTAGGGGAAAAAAATCTAGCAGCAAGTTGTTTTGCTGTGTTAGGGTCCTAGGGTGACCCTATTCTCCCCTTTATACTATATCATTTAGGCCTTAAGACAATATCTTAAATTCCATACTTTAACCACACTGTCAGCTATTGTAGGTCAGCAATTCCTTTTAAATGAGAATACATGTCTGGGGACAATCCATTAAAAACTGTGTAACAAATAGTGGCAAAAGTCTGCACTGCAAAGGCTACACCACCAGTGTTTCTTCATAAAACATCCATCCATCCATCCATCCATCCATCCATCCATCCATCCATCCATCCATCCATCCATCCATCCTCTTCCGCTTATCCAAGGTCGGGTCGCGGGGGCAGCAGCTTGAGCAGAGATGCCCAGACTTCCCTCTCCCCGGCCACTTCTTCTAGCTCTTCCGGGGGAATTCCAAGGCGTTCCCAGGCCAGCCGAGAGACATAGTCCCTCCAGCGTGTCCTGGGTCTTCCCCGGGGCCTCCTCCCGGTTGGACGTGCCCGGAAAACCTCACCAGGAAGGCGTCCAGGAGGCATCCTAATCAGATGCCCGAGCCATCTCATCTGACTCCTCTCGATGTGGAGGAGCAGCGGCTCTACTCTGAGCCCCTCCCGGATGACTGAGCTTCTCACCCTATCTTTAAGGGAGAGCCCAGACACCCTGCGGAGGAAACTCATTTCAGCCGCTTGTATTCGCAATCTCGTTCTTTCGGTCACTACCCACAGCTCATGACCATAGGTGAGGGTAGGAACATAGATCGACCGGTAAATTGAGAGCTTTGCCTTATGGCTCAGCTCCTTTTTCACCACGACAGACCGATGCAGAGCCCGCATCACTGCGGACGCCGCACCGATCTGCCTGTCGATCTCACGCTCCATTCTTCCCTCACTCGTGAACAAGACCCCGAGATACTTGAACTCCTCCACTTGAGGCAGGATCTCGCCACCAACCCTGAGAGGGCACTCCACCCTTTTCCGGCTGAGGACCATGGTCTCAGATTTGGAGGTGCTGATTCCCATCCCAGCCGCTTCACACTCAGCTGCGAACCGATCCAGAGAGAGCTGAAGATCACGGCCTGACGAAGCAAACAGGACAACATCATCTGCAACAAGCAGTGACCCAATTCTGAGTCCACCAAACCGGAACCCCTCAACACCCTGGCTGCGCCTAGAAATTCTGTCCATAAAAGTGATGAACAGAATCGGTGACAAAGGGCAGCCCTGGTGGAGTCCAACTCTCACTGGAAACGGGTTCGACTTACTGCCGGCAATGCGGACCAAGCTCTGACACCGGTTGTACAGGGACCGAACAGCCCTTATCAGGGGGTCCGGTACTCCATACTCCCGGAGCACCCCCCACAGGATTCCCCGAGGGACACGGTCAAAAGCCTTTTCCAAGTCCACAAAACACATGTAGACTGGTTGGGCGAACTCCCATGTACCCTCCAGGACTCTGCTAAGGGTGTAGAGCTGGTCCACTGTTCTGCGACCAGGACGAAAACCACACTGTTCCTCCTGAATCTGAGGTTCGACTATCCGACGGACCCTCCTCTCCAGAACCCCCGAATAGATTTTTCCAGGGAGGCTGAGGAGTGTGATCCCTCTGTAGTTTGAACACACCCTCCGGTCCCCCTTCTTAAAGAGGGGGACCACCACCCCGGTCTGCCAATCCAGTGGCGCTGTCCCTGATGTCCATGGGATGTTGTAGAGACGTGTCAACCAAGACAGCCCTACAACATCCAGAGCCTTGAGGAACTCCGGGCGCATCTCATCCACCCCCGGGGCCCTGCCACCAAGGAGTTTTTTGGCCACCTCGGTGACCTCAGTCCCAGAGATGGGGGAGCCCACCTCTGAGTCCCCAGGCTCTGCTTCCTCATTGGAAGGCATGTTAGTGGGATTGAGGAGATCTTCGAAGTACTCCCCCCACCGACCCACAACGTCCCGAGTCGAGGTCAGCAGCACACCATCCCCACCATATACAGTGTTGACACTGCACTGCTTCCCCCTCCTGAGACGCCGGACGGTGGACCAGAATCTCCTCGAAGCTGTCCGAAAGTCGCTCTCCATGGCCTCCCCAAACTCCTCCCATGCCCGAGTTTTTGCCTCAGCAACCACCGAAGCTGCATTCCACTTGGCCTGCTGGTACCTATTAGCTGCCTCCAGATTCCCACAGGACAAAAGGGACCGGTAGGACTCCTTCTTCAGCTTGACAGCATATCTTCATAAAACACCTGCCTCCAATTTCTCTGGTCCATGTCAGAGGTGTGACTAGAACATCATGTGTTGGTGGGCATTTGGCTTGTCTGGGGGGGGGCAAAAATATCCATCCATCCATCCATCCATCCCCATTTTTGTAGGGGGGTCAAATAATAATAACAACATAGTTTTATATAACATATAAAAGCAAAAATTGTGGCATAAATCATAACCTATTGTTCAATAAAATTAACAGAGGCAATGGAACTTATTTTATTATTTTTGTGAACAAATATAGAACTACATCTACAAGGTAAATATCAATAAAGTCAAATATATACAACATATGAGAGCAAGGACAGAAACGTGGCTTATTGTAGTCATGGGAGGCTATAGGACATCAGTTTCCAGTGTTTAACCTGGATATTATCTACAGGACCAGTCTGCGGTTACTCTTGGCAAATTCTGAAATAAATTCATTCATGTCTAGATTTTCTGTGATGTTTTTCTCATGTGCCAGAATGACTAAATTTCTCTTCCTTGAATGCAGCATTGTTCGGCGGAGTGGACTGAGAATGCGGTTCAAAGTAGAGAAAGAGCTTTCGCATGCAGCTAAAGACACGCCAATGATGAGTGCTGTGATGCAGACATGGCACTGACATGCGAGATACTAGATGCGTGTTTGTGGAAGCCGCCACCGTCTTTTTGTAGAGCTTTTTTCCAATTAGTATAGCCATGTTTGGTGAATATGTCCTCGCGGTCCGAATTGGAAACACTAAATTTGCGGCAGGCAAAGCAAAAGCTGCCATCACGGACAACAGAATATTCAAGCCATGGTTGAGACTGATACCAGCTTGCACTAAACATCTGAGTGTCTTTCAGAATGCGCGCTTGGGATAATTAATAAAAATGGGCTATCCATATTTAAGTCAGGCAGACCGGACTGTATATTTTGTTGAAGGCAGAGGTTTGGAGTACCCGACACGGGCACAGAGCTAGAGAATTGTGTAGGCTTATCTACATTTTTTGGAGTTTTAGTTTCCGACGTGGGTGCGCTTTGCTCCATGTTGGTAGCAGCGGTGCTGGGCTCAACCATGGAGCCAGCAGCTTGCGGAGTGACAGAGGTTGAAGATGTCTGCTTTTTAATAAGCCACTTATGCATAGCCTTTGGTGTTACCAACCAGAAAATAAAAGAAGAATGGAACATATACGTTGTTTTAATTAAAGAATGCGGTCAACAGGTTCAAAACATGCTTCAAAATGTGCAGCGAAGTGAACTGTGAGCAGCACGGTGCCTGTCTAGTGGAGGAGACACTGACGGATACACCCCAAATTCAAATGGGCCGATTGGAAAGCAACTCAGTTTTGAAAATCAAATGTTATTCTTCTCCAGAGTTTTCATTGGACAGACAGAGCATTTCGCAGGGTGGGCACGGCTTGTCTCTGGGGGGGCAATGCTCACCCCAGCCCCCCCGTGGTCACGCCTCTGGTCCATGTGTTTTAAACCACTGACAGGGTTTCAGGGAGACAGCAAAAGATACCGAACAAAAGAAAACACTAAGAAAAAATAAAAATCTCAAATAATTGTTTTACATTCTTGAGTTCAGTAGCACAAGGCAATTGAAGCTTAATAATCAATTTGCATGTTGTATTGAATGCTGCGACAGAGGAGACAGAAGGATACATACACACACCTCAGCTACTGGGTTCCACACATTTGAAAAATACCTTAGTCTGCTACAATATCTTTCTGTCATTTTAACTATTGCATCACTTGATAACATAACAAATAGCAAATAGTTTAGATAAGCATTATAGTATATGGATATACATGTGTTTAAATGCAGCAGCTATTTTGTCATGGTATGGTTGCATTTCCAGTTAGATGGTATTGTTAAATTTCTTTACTTATTCGTTTACATGAAGAAGTCTAATGTTGTGTAGCCTCATATGTACATCTACTGGTGTTATTAGGCAGATTTGTTGATTTAGGTGTTTTGAGCACTGAAATCTGCATCTCCTGTGGCTCATCTTTATCAGCTCTATTAATAGCAGTCCTTTTGATGAAGTGTGACAAACCGTTTACTTCAAATGCATGTTTTGTAGTTCTGTACATATTTTCATACATATAGCTGCCAACTCTTTTAAGCTTACATTGACTCCTAGATTATCGTCAAAATGCTGAGCAACAGAACACACAGCACCTGCAACAACATATCAGTTATGTTTACCATGATAATGTTGAAAGCTAATATATAATCTGATGCTACAGACAGGTTTTTCCCTTGTATCAGGTTATTTTTATTTTAAAAACAGATAATGTCTATTTTTACAGTAACATGTGCAATGTGCTCTCTGCATACACATCCCACATTTATATGTGTATATCTATATAAATATTTATAGTACACAGTTTATCATAATCAGAAGCTTGCTCTCTATAGGACCAGGTTAACGAGAGCACCTCTGATCTTTGAAGTTCTAAATCAACACCCTACTCTGAGCACCTCCCTCATGAAGCATTGGATTGGTTTGGAAGCTGACACTCAGTGAGCTGTTTAATTGTTCCCACTCATAGTTGTCTCCAGATGTATAAAATATACGCCTGGCTTCAGCAAGACTAAGCCTTTTTTTGCATTTTATTTTAGGATTGTCTGTGTGTTTCACTATTTAAACATTAAATGAGTTTATAAAATTAAGTTAGTGGAATGATTAGTAGCTTTAATTTGGTTGTTACACTCCATGGAAAAAGTATTGTCATATACAAGATTGCCGTATGCCTTTTACAGGAAATGTTTTTAAGGGCTGTCACAAAAGCCACATAGAGCCATAGCAAGGTTTGGGGCAGCCACCCGTATATTTGGTTTCCTGGCTGCAAATCATCGTTTAAATGATAGCACTGCTGTGCACAAAGCCAAGTCCAAAACAGAACTGAGGGAATAGGAAAAAGGCGGAGGCTTTTAAAGGGGAAGACAGGAAGTGAGATCAAAGGGTTTGGGCTCATGAAGGTCTTCAGCCATTGGTTCGAGCCTGGACGTGACATCACAGGGGCTGGAGCCGGCAAGGTCTCCTTCCATAGGCTCAGTCCCGGAAGTGATGTCAAGAGGGCCAGGTGGAATCTCCCGTGAATGGTCTACAGGAAAGGGAGAAAAAGAGTCAGTGCACTCTGCCACATCCCGGTATGACTCGGAACTGTCCTTACTCAAACCCTTTAGCTGCCTCCCATGCGCATGTGTGTGACAGGGCACACTGGGAAAGGATTTAATAGCTACACAGTTGGTCACATGTTCTTCTCTTCTGCCACAGATCTAAAGGCAAAGGCCTAGAAGAAGAACCCTAGACTCTTTCCAGTGCTCTGTAATGAAACATCTACCAATAAAGGGAATCAGTGCTCAGCTGGCTCAATGGCAAGTTAGTGTTTTCTAATGTCATTTTGTGTAAACTTAAACTTAACAAAGATATGGCTGTTAAATAAGGTTTCTTTTGGTTTCCCATGTTACATCTGCTTGTTTTATTCATGGATTCAATATCTGTTTTAAAAATACTGACAGAGATTCTGCTCATTCTGGGAGAAAACTTTCGTATGTCTAGAAAAACACATGAAGAAATGGTGGGATTTGACCTATAAAAATATCATTTTTCATCTCCCTGAAGTGTGGTTCCTTTTACACTCTCCTCACTATCATTTTGCTGCTGCTGCTTTGCCTCATTTTATCCAGAAAATAATATTTTCTATGACATTTACTTTTTTCCCTTGGCCTTTCTTTCATTGCCCATAGGTTACTGTGGTGATTATCTATATATATAATTCACTAAGCCGCTGACAAGTAGCCACCCATGGAAAGCACGCAAGACAGCCACGTCCACCAACTCTAAGACCATTGGATACGACGACAACTCGCAGAGCCACGCCCACCAACTCGGACGCGACGCTTCGGAAAACATGCCGTCATTTATGTTCATCTGTGCTACAGTCCACATGCACCTCTGAGCCACGTTGACTTTTCGGTTACGACGCACGACCGCGTGTACCATCGCAAACTGTTTTACACGCTACATACAGCAATTCGCATTCGCGACAAACATGCGTCTTCTTAGATGGTCCTGCAGGAACACGGAAAACGTTTCCCCGCCCACCAACACTCCTTATTCCCCGGCCTGCGTCCACCCTTGCTCTCTAGGCATTCACACAGCCTGCTTATGTGCCTGGACGCTACAACTCACTGACCACCCCGTAAGTCACTTTCGTCTGTGCTAGGAGTCCACATGCACCTCTGAGCCACGTTGACTTTTCATTATTCTTTTCAGCTACGACACCCGACCGCATCCACCATCGAAAACCATGGGAAAGGAACAACGAAGCCCCGCCCAGAAACTCTACCCCTCCTCCCACGTGATAGGGAACGCACCTCAGAGCACTGCCCGCCAACTCGAACAGCTCATCAAACACATATTCACTCGCTTTGGTCTGTGCTGCGGTCCAAATCCAGCTGTGAGCCATGTTGACTGTTCATTTGCCCTCCATGGCTACCGCTTCAAATGTTTTTCATGGAAACAACACTTCTTTCAATGTTATACAGATTCCTCCATCAGGTAAATGCACGCGCTACACTGAATGGATCAACGTGCGTCTACCTGGCGCAGAGAGACTTGGGTAAGCCGTTGAACCCCATTTGTGATGGAAACCGGGGCTTGCAATTGTTCCCCACGAACGAGGAATTCCCAGTAAGTACAGGTCATACGCTCGCACTGATTACGTCCCTGACCTTTGTACACACACACCCAAAACTACTACTATGGTCGGGTGACACAAAACACGGCGTCAATCCAGCTGTAAACAGCGTTGACTGTTCATTTGCCTTCCATGGCCACCGCTTCAAATGTATTTCATGGAAAACAACACTTCTTTCAATGTTATACAGATTCCTGCATCAGGTAACTGCAACGCGTACTACACTGAATGTATCAACGTGTGTCTACCCAGCGCAGAGAGGCGTGGGGTGAGCCGTTTGAACCCCATTCGTGCTGGAAACCAGGGCTTGCAATAGTTCCCCACGAACGAGGAATTCCAGTAAGTGCGGGTCATACGCTCGCACTGATTACGTCCCTGCCCTTTGTACACCCTCCCCCCTCGCTACTACCATGGTTGGGTGGACACAAAACACGGCGTCAATCCAGCTGTGACCCATGTTGACTGTTCATTTGCCTTCCATGGCCACCACTTCAATGTATTTCATGGAAACAACACTTCTTTCAATGTTATACAGATTCCATGCATCAGGTAACTGCACGCGCGCTACACTGAATGGATCAATGTGTGTCTACCCGGCGCAGAGAGGCGTGGGTAAGCTGTTGAACCCCCATTCGTGCTGGAAACTGGGGCTTGCAATTGTTCCCCAAGAACGAGGAATTCCCAGTAAGTGCGGGTCATACGCTCGCACTGATTACGTCCCTGCCCTTTGTACACCCCCCCCCCCACCTCGCTACTACCATGGTCGGGGTGACTTGGTGGATTATATATAGAAAAGCAGCCAGAACCGCAAAGAACAATGAAAAGTCTACATGGCGCAGAGGTGCATTTGGACTGTACCAGAGACAAAAGCGAATGAGTCGCTGTTTGGAAAATGAACAGTCAACGTGACTCACAGGTGCATGTAGACTGTGCAAAGACGAAAACGACTCAGGTGACGAGTTGGGGGTGGGCACATGAGCAGGCAGTGCATACTGAACGAGAAATCAGCAGACTAGCATGACGGAGGGGGCGGAATGGGCGTCCTTCCCCTCTCCTCCCGTTCCACCCTCCGCGCTCCGAGCGCCGTCCACCCCCCGTCCCCTCGCTCTGGGAGGAGAAGGCGCGACGGCGGTCCTCCAATTTTTCAGTCACGGACAATTGTATGTTGGTTCGCACCGTGCATTGTTACAATGTTACTTTTCTTGGTGGTTTATTAAATTACGGATTTTTCAAATGTTAATTTTTTCCCTGTGCTTAAAAATCATTAAAAAAGCGGCCTGATTATGCGGCGTAAGCTACGCTGTGGGTTGGCTAGTAATCCCTGTTTCTGTTACTTCTTATCCAGCCTGGCTTTTTGTGTGAACTTGCAAATGATCTGGTAAATAATTTGCATAGAATTAAATGAAAATTTATTATATGACTGACTGGAGCTTAATTTGCTTTCTGGCAGAAGAATGGTCTGCCAGTATAAATTCCAAGATCTTTCAGATTTCACTGGACTAAGATGAACTACCACTCAGCATAACATCCTTTGACCTGAAAGAGCCGCAACAGCACACACTATTCAGTTTGTGAGTTCCAGTGTATGGCAGATGCAGTCTATTACAACAGAGTGGCATCTCCATTACAGTTTCCATTCTATTAATTAAACAAAATGTTATTTTAACTAAAAAAATCAATCTTTCTATTCATATTCAGACCCAATTTAACACACAACAGGGCTGTGAAGGGTTTAAGCCTCTCCAACTGCTTCCACCTTGCAATTGATGTCATTATTTTTACTTTAAAGAGTACACTCATGCACTAATCCATACTCACTCAAAACAGGCTAATTAATATAACACTCATTCAGGATTATTAAAAAGAAGCAGAATTGACATGAAAAAGTGTTGGGGTCCTAGCCAGGAAAACACTGTTTAATGGATTGTATTTTTCTTTTAGCTAAAGATTCTGTCTGTGTGTATGTCTGTCCACCTTTCACGACAGTGCTACTTAATGGATTTATATTGGTTTTTTTTAGAATTTGCTTGAACATTCCAGTTGATTCTGCGACTTCTCTTATCGAGCTAAGTATCATAGTTTACTTTTAGCAGCGATTCATTCATGCAAATCCAACAGAGGGGCTACGGGCCGAGGGACCTCTGGAGACGGGAGCCAGGTGGGGCCCTCCTCACTCACGCAACAGCCTCCGCTCAAGTCGGTCTACCTCTTGCCATGTGTTGGAATGTACCTTGCCTCCGGTTAGCTAGCGATATCTGTTTGTTCAGCAGACATTATTATCTAGAAATTATTAAGGAATATTGTTTGACATTTTTGAGAGAAAGATTAAAGCTACGTGTGTGTTAGAGGGTAGCTGCTGATTGGTAGAGATGTCACAGCCATGTGCTTTTCTCCCCTCAAAGGGGACGCTCTCCTGTCAGAGCTGAACATGATCAGATACAGTTTCAATGTTTGATGTTGGAGCGTACCAATCTTCTGCTTGGCCAGAATTACATTTTTTTATCTTTTCATTGATTTTTAAAGATTGCCCTGTTTTACTAGTACATGGGCAGAGCCACGAGCAACAGCTAGTCTACAATAAAGGTTACTGAACTTTCACAAAGTGTGACACAATCTAAGCCTCTAATCAAGGTAAAAAAATTTTGTTCAGTGCAGAAATAGTTAAAAACATTGAAAAATGCACTTTTTAAAGCCCTGTCAATCAAATCAAAAAGGATGATGAAACAGAGGAGATGACATCATTTTTGAATATAAAGCTTCAGCTCAGCACTGCCACTCTTCATTTGCATTTCTGGACTCCTGCAGATTTGTTGCCAAGTGTTCTTTGCAGCCTGGGTAGAGTGTTCTTCATGTGGGACACAAGTAAAGGTTTAACTGCACTCATCTGATTTCCTACTTTTTGTGAAATTGGATTGTATCCCCCTGTTTTTAACCTGATATTGTGAAGTAAGATTTATTTTTTCATCATTTTGAGGTGAGGTTCATAAGATTTGTGTTGCATGATGATCAAGAGCTGTGATCTCCAACTCTGGTCCTGTGGCAGCAGGTTTTTATTCTAACCCATTTCTTAATTATTGACCAGTTTTTTGCTGTTAACTGACTTCTTTTCTCTTAATTGACTTGTTTTTAAAGACTCAGTTCTCTAAATTGCTTCATTTTTACCCATTAAATGTAACCCAAACAGAAATGAGATGAGAAGTGAGCCAAAGATGACCAAGTTGTGGAGTCAGTTTCTTAAACAGAAGTCAGTTCTTGTTGTTAATTGAAGCCATTATTTAATTCCATGGCTTTTGATGCTCTCATTCTGCCACAGCAGATGTTTAGAAAACTTCATTTTCTTTTTTCTGAGAACAATGTCAAAATGTTTTGTGGACCTCAACAGATCAGCATTACTGAAACCTTCACCTTTCTCTACTTTCAGATATTGCATGATGAACACAGGTTGCTAATCATTATTGTTTAGATGCTAATTAAGGAAAAAATAAATAATTGGGGGGGGGGGGGGGAGTTGCTGATTCTTAAATAGTAAGTCAATTAAAATTAAGGCAAAAACTGGTCTTAATTAAGAATAGGCTTAGAATGAAAGCCTACAGCTACAATAGCGTTCCATAACTGGAGTTAAAGATCCCTGGTCTAGAGACAGTTGTTGTTAGTTGTATTAGATATGTAAAATGTCCCCTATGTGTGTGTGTGTAATAGTGTGTTAGGAGGCAATAATGATATTTAATGATTGAAGCTGAAGCTTTTTTTCTAAATTTGTGAACTCTTATTGTCTGGCAGATTTTAACAATTGTGTATATTTGAAAATCTGCATGCATTCTCAGTTTGTGATGTTCGACTTTAATGACAAAATAAACTACGTGATTAAAGTGCAAATTTCGAGATTAAAGTTGACATTTCGTGCTTTTTTCCCACTGTGCCTATTTTTTTTTCTCTGTACCCTAATAAGCTTTCATATGACACTCAGACGGTCCACTACAAGTCACCTTTTCACGCCCGACTTTGATATGTAACAACTTCTTTTTTATTTCGGGCACTGTGCGACTTTGTGAACTTGAGCTTTCGAGTTTCTCCAACACTATGTCACTCGATCAACTTTCTTTTGTTGATTATACCACTGTTTAAACCAACAAACAGTACGTTTTTCCTTTGCCTCCACTTGGTATTCGCTGAAATTCTTGTATTTTCCCCCGTGCTTTTCCCATTGTCTTTTCACAGAAGGCTATTTATGTCGATTTGCATATTCAAAGAGGCATAATTCTGGGAGGAGTTGGGGCGGGACAGAAGGCGCGTGCATGTGCGCTACTTTTCACGCTGATCGGGATTTATGTAGTGGAAGAACGTGAAAGTTTGCGTACGCACAGATTCCTGCATCTGGATTTTTCTGTGCGTACGCACATTCGCGCTTTTGTGCTTACACCATGTTATAGTGTGAGTTCTACGCACGGCGTTATACATGATGTCCCAGGACACTAGTTTCAAACTTGAGCCCCGTCACTGCTAATATGAACTTTGCATACTCTCTTTGTGTTTGTATGGGTTGCTGTTTTGTTATTCAGACTTTCACAAAGGCACGTGTATTAGGTGAGTGAGTGAATGAGTGTATGAGTGTGTGAATGTACCTTTCAGTTGACGGATATCCCAAGCTTTGCACCTCATACTGCTGGGATTGGCTCCAGCTTTCTGTGAGTCTGACTGGCAATAAGAGGATTACAAAATAAATGGAACTAAATTGAATGAAATTTTGCCATACAACATACTGTAATTGCTTGGAATGTGGTGTCAATATTTACAAACATAAGAATAAAAAAGTACAGTATCCAGTATCTGACCCCATCAAAAGGACTGCCTTTAAGAGGGCTGAAAATGAACAGCCCCAGGAGATCCAGATTTCAGTACTCGAAACTCCTCAATTAACTAATCTGATGAACAACACCAGTGAAAGCACAGATAACCCTGAACATCATCCACTTTCTGTCTGCAGGCGTAAATGAGTAACTAAAGGAAGTCATTAATTCTGTCTTTTTTATTGATATTAATTAGAAACAGATAACATTCCATACAGTAAAATCAAATTTATGAAATCAAAGTAAAATTCGACCTCCACCCAAGAGAAAGAGAGAGGAGCCAGCAACCGACACTACTCTATAACAGCAGCAAGTAAAGAAGAGTATCCTTTTCCTTGAAATGGAAGCTTATTCTAAAATGTTATTGATTAGATCCTGCCATATTTTAAAAAAAGTTTTGAACAAGTGAGAATTTGATTTTTTCTAATTTCAAGTAGTATAGAACATCAGTTACCCACTGACTTAAAAGTGGTGGGGTGGGATTGTTCTAGTTGAGCAAGATAAGTCTACGTGCTAGTAGTGTAGTAAAGGCAATTACAGTAATATTGCTGTCTTAATTAGGAATGCAAACATGCCCTCTTAGAAAATAAACTCTGTTTGTTGTTGTTGTGACATATAGTGATGCAACAGTCAAAGTGAACAAAAGATATGTAGCAGACAGAGACACTTCTCATACGCAGAGCCAAGTAGATGCAGCGACCTGAGTGAGTGTATCTGTCTGTCTCCACTGCTGCAATCATGAAGCTTCAGTTACTTGTGCTATTGAGTTCCTAAATGGATAAAATCAGTTTTAGTTTTTTTGTTTTCTGTCATCATCAAGTCTCTTATTGAGTTTCTTTTTGCTCTCGGGCGGTTTAAAATGGAGAAACTGGGGACAGGTGTTTTAGGAAGAAGCCCCATGAGTGGAGCCTTTGCAGCGCTATTCACGACAGACTTTTTAATGGGTTTTCCCCAGATGTGTATTCACATCTGGCCTTGTGAGACTATACTCCAGCAGCATTATAAAAAGCATTAACCATCATACGGAACGAGTTCAGAATTACAAAGATGAATGAATGCTTTATAGGAGAAACCATTGATATGCCATACTGTAATTGGTATGACTGGCCTGTCAACCTGCTTTATATAGCAAACACCTTTGACTGAATTGCCTGTCCACTTTATGACTCTGTGTGCTGAGCTGCTGAATTGTCTGGACAGCTCATTGCAGTTTGAGCTTTGAGTGAGCAGAGGCTATTTTAGAGAATACTGTTAACAAGTACAAAGAGTGGACAAAGTATAAGAAACATAAAATGAAATATGAGATTAACTTTAAAATAGCTAAATAAAAATTACAAATGCCACTACAAAGGTGAGTCACGTTAGGTTGGTTCATTCAAAATGAGTCATTTGAGTTTTCAAAGCCTCATGAGGTAACAGACAGAACATATACCAAACACAGACGAACTGCTTCAGTAAAGAAAACAGTGATGACAGGTTGACATCAACCAACAGGGATAAATGGATACTTAGCAGAATAGCTGGTAAATGTCACAAAAATATAGTCTAACAAGTTACAACCAAGTATGACCCAGGAATGACACAGTCCTAGCAAAAACTGAACGCCATTAGCCTTCATTTAGCTATAATTTATGGCAGTGTTCTCAATTCAGGAAACCACTTGTATCTAAGGCCAAAAATACATAATCTGGTGTTGTGAGCACAAAACTGGAACCCTGGCATTGAAAAAACAGTATGGTCTAGGAAGTCTTCTTTCACCCGGCTTCAGGCTTCAGCACACAACTGATGCTGTCAGCTGTTAAAGATGGCGTGGGATCCATATTGGTATGGGCAGCCACTTTAGATATTATTATGTCCTATGATTGCAGTGCATGGTCATATAACAGCCCAGGAATTTGAGACCATTTTAAAGGATTAGTTGCACTCACTCTTGCTTTATGATGCTACCATTTTCAGGATGATCATGCCCCCTATATACATCTGTAAACTAATTTAAGAGTCTTTTACGAACACCAAAATGAGCCAAAATGCCTTTCATGGCCTCCCTAATCATCAGATCTAAACACCACTGAACCATTATTGGAAGTGTGAATTCTGCTTCCTGCATCTTCCAAAAGACTGGAAGTATTTCCTGAAGAGTCAAACAGTATTAATTAATTCATTATGTTTATATAGCACTTTTCTAACCTTTACATACACTGTAGGGAACCTCTTGAACCACCACCCATGTGGAGCATCTACCTGGATAATGCAATGGAAGCCATTCTTTTCCTAGTACACTAACCACACATTAGCTATTAGGGCTTGAAGGGGTGAGAGATATAGAAAGAAACAGGATGACTAGGGGCCAGAAATGACAAAACTATGGTGGGCAATTCAGCCAACCTTGGTTTTACATGTCATGCTACTTTTTACAGCACAGAGTGCTCGTCACTACACTGGGGCAGTGGGATTCACACACAGACAACAGGGTAAGTGTCCCCTGCTGGCCTCACCAACACCTCTTCCTGCAGCAATGAAAGCTTTTCCAAGATGGTTTCCTATCTAAGTACTGGCCAGACATGCATAGCTTCAGGTGGAATTCCTATTGAAAAATGCATGTAGTATGGCTGCTGGCCATGTATCCCACTACAATCAGTTCATGACTTCTATAACAGCATTCCAAGAAGGACTGAAGCTATCCAAAATCAAATTGTGGCAGTGTTTCTTATTAGGCCTTTATATTATATTATATTATATTATATTATATTATATTATATTATATTATATTATATTATATTATATTATATTATATTATATTATATTATATTATATTACTAGCAAAATACCCGCGCTTCGCATGCGGAGAAGTAGTGTGTTAAAGAGGTTATGTAAACATATATATACATATACATATATACATATATATACATATCTACATATACACATATCAACATATATATACACACATACATACACACACACATATACATATATACATATACACATACATACATACACATACATATATATATATATATACACACATACATACATACAGACACATAAACACATATATATATATATATATATCTACATATATATATACATATCTACATATATATATATATATATATATATATATATATATATATATATATATATATATATATACACATACAGACACATATATATACAAATACATATTTACATATCCACATATATATATACATATCTACATGTATTATATATATATATATATATATATATGTATATATATATATATATATATATATATATATATATATATATATATATATATATATATATATATATATGTAGATATGTATATATATATATATATAGATATGTATATATATGTGTCTGTATGTGTGTATATATATGTGGTTACCTACCAGGTAACGCTTGTGGTTGGCCAGCAATCTGCTAACATCCGCCACGGTGCCCTCAGTTTGTGAGGAGCAGATCATAGAATGGTTGAAATAAACCACAAGCGTTACCTGGTAGGTAACCACCCATACAATCAGATTGTGACACAGACTACGAATGATGTGAATGTAATTACCCCGATCTACATGCTGTCAAATAAATGAACCACACGCCGTGGCGCAACGTTAGGGGCATCGCCTCTGGCACTGACGTCCGAGGTTCGATTCCCGAGAGGGAGTGGAGTGTGTACACCTGATGAGCTCAGAATGAGGGTGAAACACGTGTCGCGTACTCTTTGCATTTATTTGACAGTAAACTATTTCAACCATATATATATATATATATATATATATATATATATATATATATATATATATATATAGCCAAATCCCCATGCTTTGCAGCGGCAAAGTACCGGTTTTAAATTTTTATTAAGAAGAAAAGAAAACCTTTTTAAATTGAGGGAAAATATACCAATAACAATTTGTTAAGGATCTGTTTTTTTGTGAAGCTGCCTTTACACAGCCTCTCCGCTGTTTTATAAACGAACACCATATAGGGCCGTCCTATCTTCTTGCTTAGCGGTTCTGTATTCTTTTATTGTTCGTTTATTACGATTGTTATAGTTATTGTGTAGCTTTTTGAGACTCACTTTTCTGTTCAGGTACCCATTTCCTTTATTTAGTCTACGGATTCTCCGCTATTTTTTGTTCGTTTATTACGATTATAGTTATTTATTGATTCCCTTCTTTAGCTGACTGCCTGCTCATATAAGGCGCTCTGCTGTTTTTTTGTGAAGCAGCCTTTACACAGCTTTTCCGCTGTTTTATAAACAAATGCCATATAAGGTCTTCATTTTTCCTTGCTTCGCCAAGGAAGCAGCCTTTTTATTTAATCCACGGGTTCTCCGCTGTTTTTTTGTTCATTTATTATGATTGTTATAGTTCTCTTTGTATACCACGTTGTCAGTTCAGCACTCCGGTTGTAATATGACCAAGCCGTGCAAGCTTACTGTTGAGAATGCAACGTATAGTTGTACAGGAGAAAAACAATCTTGCCTCAAATCAATGGCAACCCTTTGTAGGTCTATGAACTTAATTTAAACTTTAGGTTTACACAGTGCTTTGTTTCCGAAGTACCTGCACTCATGAATATGTCTGTATGCGTCAGTCGCTTCATATGTTCATGTGAACCGCTCTCTTGTGTGATGTTGCGATGTCCATGGCTTTATTTAATGTTAGCTAAGACCCAGCACTTAAAAGTTTCTCGCTACAGCAATTTTAACTCCGTTACAAACTGATCCAAAGTCTCGTTTATACCTCGTGTCTTCTCATTAAACTTGTATGTCGCAAATATGGTATTGCAAATGGCAGCGGGAGCGTTTCTATAAACTTAATTTAAACTTACGGTTTACACCGTGCTTTGTTTCCGCAGTAGCTGCACTTATGAATATGCTTGTATGCGTCACTCGCTCGCTTCTTATTGTTTCACTGCCTTCTCAATTGTGTAATGAATGTTTTCTTCAGCGCTCTTTGAGGCTCTTCCTTGTTTTGTACGTACTGCGTTCACAGTCAGTTCACGTGATTACGTGGGTGGCGTGATGACGCGATACGCTACTCCGCCTCCCATGGCCATGGAGGTGCACTCTATTACAGTATATGGACAAAAAAGAGGTTCCAGTTATGACCATTACGCGTAGAATTTCGAAATGAAACCTGCCTAACTTTTGTAAGTAAGCTGTAAGGAATGAGCCTGCCAAATTTCAGCCTTCCACCTACACAGGAAGTTGGAGAATTAGTGATGAGTGAGTCAGTCAGTCAGTGAGTGAGTGAGTCAGTGAGGGCTTTGCCTTTTATTAGTATAGATATTATATTATATTATATTATATTATATTATATTATATTATATTATATTATATTATATTATATTATTAGGGGGCTTCACTGGACCACCCCCTGACATCCCCCGGGCACACTATGCTCCAGCCACTTTGCGTCTCTGCCGCATGCGCTGTCAAGGGTGCTTACCATACGCTGAGGAGATGTGGTCTGATCAGTTGTTGTCTTTTTGCTGCCTTGCTGCATGTTCTGTTTGTCGCGCTGTGCGTCGATCATTTAAAAGCCTGTACAGCAGCTGTTCTTTTGTCTCACTGCCTTGTCTCGCGGGATGTCAAATTGTCTTCCAAGAAGATCACGTATTATCTCCTTCCAAGCCTTCCAATATTTTTTTTTTATAATAGAGGGATATTATATTATATTATACTAGCTGTGTAAGTCCGTGCTGTAAAAACCTAGACCTCCTAGAAACTATTGAAATCGTCAGAAAAAAAATTGAAATTCAGAGTTGGTGGTTTCGTTCTGCAGACGTGCTTGCCCCCTTGGCTATCAGCGGCTAAGTCAGTTTCTCTCTCCTCGAAGGTTTCGTTTTGCCGATGTGCTCGCCTCACTTGTGTATTAGTGGCTAAGTGAGTTTATCTTTCTTCAGTGATTTCACTTTGGTGATGGAGTTGCTTTCTTTCAGCTTCATGCTGTAGATTCACACTTCTTTCTTCTTCTGACTCGTTAACTTGGGGCTGCCTTGTCGGCTCTTTGAGCTTCATGCTGTAGCATCGCACTTCCCAGCTGGACAGACAGACACAAACACTTCCACGCGTAGACATTTATATATTATATTATATTATATTATATTATATTATATTATATTATATTATATTATATTATATTATATTATATTATTATTCATTTTGTAACATGTACAGAGTACAATAAAATATTTTCTTGCATGTACTAACCAACTTGCAACACATTGCCACTTTCAAGTGAGAATTACTACTTTGCCTTAAATAATGAATTTACCTAGAAACATCTGTCTTTTTTATCTGAAAAATCTCTCATCACATTTGCCATAACCTAGTAGTGAAACAAAAAGGAAGACAAAAACTCAAAATACTGAAATGATGTCTTAATACATTGTTACATGTTTGTGCTATTGTGTCCACCGTAAGGCAAAGGTTTGTTATGTTTGCTCTGTAAGATTTAATTTTTCCGAATGCTATGTTTTTCATCATTATATATTTTATACACATTAAATTATCCATATAGTACAGACTGCTATAAAGGTACCTGTAAATCCAAACGATCCTCCAGTTTTTAGTCAGTGATGCTGTTAATGACAGAAAGTGGAAGGTGATATCTCCTGGAACCCAAATTAGTTCAACCACTTTCAGATGACAGATTTTCAAGGTCATACCAATAGATTTATCTCCATATGGCATCTCTACTCCTTTTGAGAGGTCTGGGGGCCATCATTACGATGTCATCAATAAATATAGAGTTTTACTGGGATCCGGGGGGTGTAGATGGAAAAATGTGTCTAAAATGTCAGTTTCTGATCTGGAATACAAAATATATTTTTAAAAAAAGTAGAACTGCAGATCTTTGGTGTTCATTTGTTGTTCATGTTGGAAACAATCAACCATTTCATAGCATGTGAAACAGCAGACTTAATCAAACTAACATTCTAAATATTTAACATTGATATTTCTTAAATGTATTTTTAGGACTACAGCTTTGGTTTGACTTCATTGTGTAGTTAAGAAGACTGCAATCCTTTATGGAGTAGTCATGGATTTTCACACGAGACTGGAATAATGGTAAGTTTTTTGATTGTACACCGTGTGTACATGTTTTTTTTTTGCTATTTTAATGTTTGTATATTTTATTGCTGTAGCTTGTTAGAACTAACATGCACCCATCCATTTTCTATACCTACTTCTCCTGGTCAGATTCACGCAGCCTATCAAGGTACCACTGGGCACAAACCAGGACTGCACTTTGGATGGGATGCCAGTCCATCGCAGGGCACATTTTAGTGTACATACATTCATTGAAACATCAGTCTGATTTAGAGTTACCTTGTCTGTGCTTTGGGAGAAAAGCCGGGTCCCCAGATGAAACCCATGTGAATGCAGGAGGAAGATGTAAACCTCTCATGAGGGGAACTCCAGCTGGGGCAGCTGAACCAGGCCAAAACTTTATGAGGCAGAAAAGCTGTACTCTGTTGCAACATATTCTAGATCATCCTTCTAAAGCTGAAGGACCAAATTTATAATGTTTTAACATTAATAGCCTGTTTTTGGATAGGAGCCATGGACAATATAAAGAATTTCAGCTCCACACTATTCTGGAACTAAATACATCTAAGGTGACCAAAGCAACATAGCCATTCATCAGAGCAAAGGATTAAATGATGAACTGTATTGGGGTCAGAAGTGACACCCTACCTATTTTAGATATTTTAGAATCAAGAAAGGAAAAACAAGGGTGTAATCTGGCATTGACTTGGACATGAACAACAAGCATGGACCAGATTCACTGCCTGGCTGGAACATTCTCTATCCAATTTAAAAGAAAGCTTGCCATTAAAGAACACCTCCTAACAAGCGCAGTGTCTCAGAGCAGGATTAGTATTCTTCAGTTTCCTGAGAATATCATACTGGTTAATGGTGAAGTAAGTAGTACATTCATTAGAGAAATATCAACTTTTGTTTCAATGACTCAGTTTAAACTTCTCACACACTTGAAGATTCATTAATACATATACACCCATTTATTTGCCAGTATGACGGTGACACTCCATAACATGGCACACGGTTCCTCATGCTTTGTGCAGAATCCCTTTGCTGAATTTTGATAATCTGTGGAAATCTAGTATGCTGCCTGTACACAGGGCCCACTTTCTCATTATGGTGCCCTCAAAATAACAATTTCAGGGTGCCATTCAAGCAGGTAAACTGCATTGGCTGGGAAACCTGCTGGCATAGTTGTTAGTGCTGCTACCTCAACATTAAATTGAGTTGTATTTATCACTTACAAATTATTCATACCGTACAATATGTAGTGAAATGCTTAGTTGCTCAACTCCAATGACTGTGCATCTAAGAAGAATATTATAGGACATTAACATTAATAATGAGTTTATAAATATCAATAGAAATCATTAATAGAATTGTAAAATATGTGATAAATAATAAATAATAGCTTAACAGATAACTTAACCTAAGAGGGTTAAAAATGGGTTATAGACCATTTCCTTATTCCAGACGTGGAACTACTATGTAACAAAGCTCCTCCTCAGTCTCTCTGGTCTTCAGGCCATGGTACTATTTATCTGACTGCAGCACAGAAAAGAGGCCGCTGTTGGGATGGCTGGTGTTATGGGTAATTTTCAGGGTATTGGATGTCATTGTAATATCAGTGCAGATGGTGCTTGTTCTCTCCAAAGACTTACAGTTTAGACACATTTTCCCAGCATAGGTGAGTGTAACTGTATGCATGACTACCTTTATGCTCTGGTATGGACTGGATGGCTCTCTGCTTACTTTTTGCCCACTTTGGTAGTTGAGTGAGTGAGTTGTTGAGTTACCAATGTGGGGTTCTTTTTGGATTTGTAGACTGTCTCCAGTCAGGAACCAGCACTCCACAGTTTCTTCCTCTAGCACAGTGGTTCTCAAACTGTGGGGCGGGCCCCCCTAGGGGGCGAATAGTAACAAAAAGGGGGGGCACGAAGATGTGAAAAAAAGAAAACAAGAATCGAAAATATGAAAAATACTTCTACTGAAACCAAAACAAATTAACTTAAACTACATTCTGATACTAGAAAAATAAATATAGAGTTAGATAAATGTCAATAAAAGTTAAGTAGGTATAATAAAATATGCATCTATGATATATCATTAATTAAAAAAGAACAAATTGGTATTAGTGGGCTCCTTTCAAAAAAATGTTAGTGGGGTGCGATTAAAACTGTTATGTAAACTCAGGTCGCAAATACTTAAAGGTTGAGAAATGCTGCTGTAGCAGACGGCATTTAAAAATGGAACATTAAAAGAAACAAGAACTTTAAAAGAATAAAACTAAAAATAGAAGAATAAAAAAAGAATAAAAATCAATAAATAACTGTCCATTAAAAAGTTCAGTTCTTAAAATGTCCACCCGTGGGTTCTTTTAACAGTCAGCATCTATCTCCCTTGCTGTTTCTTCTTGCAGTGTTCAGCCCTCACCGCCTCAGCTCATCCCACTGCTGCCACCAAATGTGACAGTGTGGGTTAACCCTACGCTACCAGGTCCTTCTGGGGAGCCTCTTGAACCTAACGAACCCAAGGGATAAGCCAGGGGATGAGGAAACAACACAAAGCAAGAGGTTGGTGCATAAAAGTGCACAAGTGCTTTTACTAAACGTGGAGGTGCGTCTCACCCCAATTACTCCAACAACCCCGGCAGCTGCATGAGCACGCAAACCCACGGAGAGTAAGCCGGCCAATTAATTAATTATTTATTAATATTGCCCTTTTTTCTGATCCACGGACCCACTATACCAAACTAGCTGCCAGGCAACATGTTATAGTATGCATTAAAATGAGCAAACATTTCTAATGTAAAATTTATATTTTTACTAGGATCAGGCTTGAGTAACTAGGGTTTTATAAGTATAATTGAGTGAAATAACAGAAAGAATTACTTTAGGATAACACTATGACAGTGATTCTACGTGGTGGCAGTGCAGCCATGTCTAACTGCGTTCACTTCAGGAAGACACCTTGTTGTTTCCACCTGCCTTTGTAAACAGAAGAACAGTAGTCTTTGAATGAAAAGCCCCTTCCACTTTGCAAACATTTAAATGTTTGTTCTGATAGCTTTTTATTTTTAAACTAAAAACACTGAAGTGCAAAACTCTTTGAAATAACCATACTTAATATTTATAAATCACATCCATTAGTTCAATGTCAACTTGCTTCTAGTGGTAAATATTTCAAAATCATTCTTTCCAGAAATGAGGTAAACTGCTAACCTAAAGGCACGTGGAATTTCACCATCTTATTATGAGTACATACTCATGTTTGCTGTGAAGGCCAAAGCCTTTACATTGAACCAAAATGGATTTAGTTCTTTTATTCATTCTTTTTAGGGCTTTGCCCCTGACTCTTTCCTTTTTTTAATTTATTTTTCCTATTCTTTCCTATTTTTCTTTATCTTTTACTGTAAGAACTGTGCCTTAATTGCCTCTGATTGCAGTAGCCATTTCAGGCAGGACAATAAAAGGTCCTTTGTTTGCCACAGAATCTTTCTGAGGCATTGTTGGCACTATGGTAACTTAAGGCTATGGCAGTGGTAGCATTCAATTATATAATCTTAGAGAGTTGGAGGTAGTCAGTGGTGTGCTCCTGTGGAGATCAGTCACATAATGTGACTTGCTGAGAAACTCACTACTAGTCTGCAACTCGCTCCAATAAAATAATAATAATTATTATTCTTTACCATTCTGTAGTGCTTTTCTCACTGCTCAGAATGCTTTACAGCTGACAATCAATGAATGCTTATCCGGAAGTACAATATATAGAATACAGAGAGGAGGAATAAGGAACACGGGTGTTTTGGACCTCATAAACAGAAGAGAAACTTGCCTGCCTGAAGTTTCATGTTTTCCATGTTATGACAGATTGGAAAATAGAAATTAAAGGTGGATGTACTTGACTGTGGCTAAACTTGCTGTAGCTGTTTGCATTTCACACAGTTCCATTAGGAAGCACACTATTGGCTGTAACAAAAAGAGGCGAGCACGTCTGTGCTGGAAGGTCAGCACCCAATCTGTAAATTTGACATTGGCAACGATTTTCATTTGTTCAAATTGACATGGTCTGCCAATGAGAACAGAAACTACGGTCAGCAAATTTGACAATACCACATAGCTAGAAATCATGTAATGTGACATTGGCTTTAGCCTGCACTTCTGTTAAGTTTCTTTTCTGATAGTGAGATATGGTTTAGAGTAGGGGCGTCAGACTCAGAACCAGGGTGTCATGGTGGGTTCAGTTTATTGTTTCACCCCCATTCCTAATTTGTAACCAGTTAAAGCTACAAATTTAACATACTTCTTTCGTCTCAGTTATAAATGACTTGCTTCATTGTTTGTTTTTTTTTTTTGTTAACTGGCTTGTGGTGAAGCGAGAATGAGATCTGTGGTGGTGCAGAGTTTTTAAACTAAAAACATTGTGCCTCAGGCTCGATGGGTGTGGGTGCGGGCTGTTGCATGGCCGTGCAGCTGTGGGGTGTTTATTTGGGAAATGATCTGATTGCTTGTTTAACATGCAAGTATAATCAGCACAGCTGTTCGTCATTGACATTCGGTGGACTGTTTGGCAAAGCAGCTGCACCCATACACCTTAATAAAAGGACAAGTATCTGTGTGTCTATGTGGACAAACATTAGCACTGTTTTTACAAATCCCATACCAAAAGACATATAACAGAGATACACACATTGCATGGTGCACTGCAAACGTTAACAATGAAGTCCATGTTGATCACTTAGATTTTCTTAGATGGGTAGTACAGCCAGTAGAGTATAAAAGAGTCTGAGTAGGATAGAGAGGGGATTGAAAGAGCAAGAAAAAGAAAGTAATGAGAGACAAAATCAAGGAAGGGAAATAGGAATGAAATAGGAGTAGGATCAGGAGTGTGATGCAGTGCTACAAGCGGCAAGGTGATTGGAAAGAGGTTCTGCAGGGAGCGAGCAGAATGGCACATTTAGGGATCAGGAGTGGTTGAAGGACTTTGTCGGTTGTCCTGTGGACTCCTAAGGATGGTGGTGGGATGATGAAGTTGGGTTGTGGAAATCTCAATGGGTGACTAACCGAGATTTCTGGAACAATAGGATGGTCACTCTAGATGGTGTCTCAGCCCATTTAGGAAATCTGATTGGGGAGCAGAGGAGAGAGAAGAGAGGAGGATTAACTGAGGCTCAAGGAACAGTGAAGTTCCAACTCTATGGTTTTTTACTTGATTTTAACCCTTGAATGATCTTTATTTATTTATTGATTTTACTCACATAAACACTCATTTTTTATCAGGAATTATTTATTTATTTAAAGAGTAACTGCACTTAACCTTATTTGTACACTGACAGTGGTGCTAGAATAAAAATGCACAATTTACTTTTGCACCAACCTTGCTTGTTTGAGTCTTCATTGCATGAGTCCATCCTCGGTTTCATGACTATCATAACAATGGCCCTGGTTCAAGGAAATACCAAGGTTGTGGGCACCCTGGGCATTGCATGGCTGCCAAACCAATTAGAAAATACAAAGCAAGCCAACAAATGACTGGCTAACCCAAGGGTCTCAAACAGCCATAGAATTTTCATTCCAACCAATCTCCAACTTAATGAAACCCATTATTAAATTCTTTGCCTTATTAGAGTTTTCGCTTCCAAAGCTGATTGTTTTTGTGAGGTTACCATCCAATGGTTTGCAGACCACAACAGATTAATATTTTTCAGACCTTCACTTTTTTTCTTTTCACTTTTATTGAAACAGATATTGCATTAATCATTTTTGAAGTATGAATGGAATCTAAGTGAAACTAAACATCTCTAGGCTTGCTTTACATCTCATTAATATTTGGCTGCTTTTTAGAAAAAAAAAATCAGACTTTTAAAATGCAAGACAAAGTAACATAGTTTGCTCCATGAGCATTTGTAACTGGTTACAAATGAAGAAAGTGTCTGAAATTAACATTTGCAGCCCTCCGAGAATTGAATTTTACACTTCTGGTTTGGAGTCTGGATCTTCTGGTGTTACTGTTTTTTCTCTTGAATTGCTAGTGTGTTTAATTGCCATCTTTCTATTATAAAAAAAATCCTGGAGAGAAACAGTAGGGCGTCGAGACGTGATCTTCACGTTAAGATCACGGAAGACAGTTAAAAGACCCGCGAGGATCTTAAACATGAGACATTGTGCCAAGAGCTTGACCCAGGACCGTCTCGCGATGACGCAGAACATGAGATTCTTGCAAGACACGCCCTACTTTCAATCAATATCAAATAAGACAACGGGGCAGCAAAATATTCAGTCTCGTGAAGGATTTGAGCACACACAGATCCAGGGTCTCAGCGCATATAAAGTGTATAAGGACAATACGTTATAAACGAAACGTCAACGACTAAGCGGAGAAAAAAGCAGCACAGAGAAAAGAGACTCAAAAGCATTGGAGAGAAAAAAGAGCAAAAAAGAAAAAATAATCTAGGTGCAAATTCAGAAAATAAGGAAAGTAATTATCAGCCCGTAACAAGTTGAATTGAAACAAAGCACATCCAATCAGGCTCAGAATTAAAAGACAGTAAAAGACAAAGTAGAACTTCATAACGTTCACAAACATTGGCGCTATACACATGCAGAGCAGATTATGAAAGCAGTGGAATTTGAAAGGCTCAAAAAAAAAATAAATGTATGTGCGATACAAATGTGGAGAAAGTTAAACAATATGAAAGTAGGAAAATTAGAAAGTATAAACAAAAGAAAGTAAAGATCGCAGTAGCGCAAACAAACGGAAATTATTACTCATAAAAGGGAAAATAATCACCACGGACCAGGTGTCATTGAAAAAAAAGCAGGACAAAGCGAGGTCAGAAATAAAAAGACAGAGTAGAAAACAAAGTAAAACGTCATAAAGAGGTTACAAAACAAAGAGGCCAAACATATGCAGAGCAGGTTAGAGATAATGAAAACTGGAATGCAAAAGACTCAAAAAAAACATAGGTGCAAAACACATGCAGAGCAAGATACAGAATATGAAAGCAGAAAAAAACAACAGTGCCAAAAAAAGAAAGTAAACATCGCATTAGCGCAAAAAAAGAGAAATTATTACTTGGAGAAATAACTAAAAGGTGAATAGAGATCAAATATATGGACATAGGTGATATGTCAGAAGTATGTAAATATTTTAAGGCTTTGAAGTTTAAGTCAAGAGAATTTCAAACAATGTGTTTTACCTAACATGCATTTATTAGTTACTTTGCAAAAAAAATGATTAACTGCTGATGATGTACAGTAGATCGCTTTGTCTGTGCTGAAATTCCAAACAGAGAAACCTATCCTGAATTATGGTACAAAGTCATTAAACACATGTCTCACTGACCTCATTAAAAAGATTCAGCATATTGGGACTCGAAAGATTCCAAATATTGTTTTTACATAAGTTCTGAAATAAAAGTGAAACTAATGAAATAGCAACAATTCAAAGAAAAAAAAATATTAAAAGTGTGTATCCAGAAAACCAAACACGGGGGTTGGCAAGCAAAGAGAGCAGGGGGCGAAGCCCCCTAGTTTAAATTAATACTCTGTTTACATAAGTTTGAACAGTCTTAGCTTAGTCATAAATTTTTGTTCAGTTTTGAGGAGTCCATACTGAGCAAGTGAGCATTGCAGAAAACTTCTTTATTTCATGTGTAATGCCTTCTTTCTCTAATTTTAAAAAAAGTACTTGCATTTTTCTTCATTTTGTTTGTACTTAAATTGGCAAAAACCTTTTAAAATGTTTGAGTTTTTGCAGTTGTTTTGGTTGGTTTGCTTTATAGTTCCTTTTCATACCAAATTCTTAACAGTGGCACTAGACTACAGTTCTTTGCACAGCTCAGAGCTTCCCACAGTTGGTTTTCACATTAGCAGTTTCTGAAAGCAACCTGTGAACTCCAGCATGCATTTGGATGATTTATGGCCCTTGGTCTTCAGTAGGAAAAAGGTGAAATGCCCTCACTGAATGGGAGGTGAGTTACTTTCTCACGTGGAAGAGTTTAAGTATCTCAGGGTCTTATTCAAGATTAAGGGGAAAACAAGATGCTGAGATTGACAGGCAGATCGAGGTGGTGATCGCAATTATCCAGTTGCTATACTGATCCATGATGGTGAAGAACGAGCTAAGTCAGAAGACAAAGGGCTTGATTTACCAGTTGATCTATGCCCCCACTCTCACCTAAGGTCATGAGCTTTGGGTAACGACCAAAAGGACAAGACTGCAGGTTGAAGTGGCCAAAATGAGCCTCCTTCAAATGGTGGCTGGCTCTCTCTTTGAGATAGGAATGAGAAGCATAGACATCCAGAAGGGCTTGGAGTACAGTCCTCATCAAGAGGAGCCAATTGAGGTGACTCCTGGACACCTCCTTGTGGACGTTTTATGGGCACAACCAGCTGGCCTGGGAACATCTTGGGATCCCACAGTATGAGTTGGAAAGTGTGGATGGGGACAGGGACATATGGGCCTCATTGCTAAGACTGTTGCCTCAGTGACCTGATTTTGGATAAGCGGTGGAAAATGAATGAATGAATGAATGAAAGCTGCCTAAGGGTGTAGTATTGGTCTGAGAGCACTCATTTAATTTGGAGGACAGTCCATATATTTAGTACAAAGTACAATTCAAAAAAGTAAAAATTTGTATACTTCATGATAACTTAATATTCTTTTTTAGGCATTGCTACATATACTTGTGTAAAAATGAGAATGAGTTTTTCAAGAAGAATAAAAGAACAAAATGAAACAATTTTCAGCGATCAAACTATTGGCCCTATCTCTGATGCTGGCTCCCCCAGATTTCACAGCTGCCAAGAATAAATATGGCACACCTGATACAGAAACTTTCACCAGCGAAGATTCATATACAGCTGCTTCCAGTATGACTGCTGCTGTTCCTACTGCTGCAACAGATTCTGTAAGATTGCCCTTGAAGGATACAATAAAAGCAACAGGTCACACTATATCTGATGAAATAAGTTCCCTCAGAACAACCAGAAGGATCACAGATCTAATGATTTTGACAAGTTCTGCATCCTCTTTGACAGACCAACTAAGTCCTACAAGTCTGGAATCCACCACAACAGGCTATGCAAGTCCATCCACAACCATATCAGGACAGACCATGTCTCTAAATCGAAGGTTACCTCTCCAGTCAGTTACTGAAGTTCAAGATTTAAGTAAAGTTGGCCAGAAAAGTTTAAAAGGTTCAAGTACAAGAACAAGAGGCCTTGTGAATTTTGAGAATCTGATGCCAAACTCAGCTTACCACAAACGTTTCGCAAGCAAAATTTCAAGAAAAACTCTCAATAAAATTATAAGGAGTTGGATGTTGGGCAAGAATGTAAATATGAACAGCCTTCACCATGGATATTCTTCAACTCTTGGCACAAACTGGCAGATGGGCTCTACAAATCCAACTGTAGGAACAGCCAATGAAAAAACACCTGCAAATATAAGTAATAATACTGTGGGATTTGTTTCAGTTGACAGCACAAACCATCAAAGAACTTCAACAAGACCATCTGAGACTACAAGTAATCAAAATAATTCAATCAGATATATCCCACAAGCAACTGCTCTAATGAGTTTCATAATTCCAGCTGCAAATACAACTGGCCACATAAATTCCATAAAATCCTCTGAAACATCCAATCCTGTAATACATTCTACAAATCCAATAGAGACCTCAGAGGCCTTAGTTGAACAAAAAAACTCTAAAAGCCCTGCTGTAACCTCAAGTAGTTTGACAATTTCCAGAATTTTTACTCTGAACAAAGATATTTTGACGGCTTCCACAAGGCCAACAGGAGCTAAAAATGCTCAGTGGAGTTTTACAAGCCCATCAGAAACAACAGCTCATGAAATACATTCTGCAAGACCCATCATAGTTACATCTGAACTGAAACATTATATAAGTCCAATCAAGACCAAAAATGTTCAGAGAAACTCCATAAATCCAACTTTGAGCACAATCGCTGAAACAAGTTCCAAATACCAAACTGAGACCACAAATTCCCAAAAATCTGTGATTCTAAATGACACATTATTAGAACTGAAAAACTTCACAAGTTCTCCTGTAACAACAACAGGTCTAATGAGTTCTCCAAGTTCTACAGTAAATGAAAATGATTTGAAAAGTTCAACAAGACCAACTGAAACTACAAATGTTCAAACAAGCACTACAAGACCAAATAAGACCAAAAATAACCCTACCATTTCTTCAAGCTCAAGTAAGCCCAAAAGTTCTCAGAGAAGAACCACAAGTTTAAACGAGACTGTTTCTCTTTGGACTACTTCTGAAGATTCAACTGAATTTACATCTAACCAGAGAACATTCACAAATCAAACTGAAGATATGCATGGCCAGCAACATTTAAACTACTATACCAAGGCTGTATCTGGCCGGAAAACCAGTTACAACTGGTTAAGTTTGCATGAGTCCACGTCTCATCAAAAACATTCTAAAAATCAAAGTGAAACCATGAATAGCAACAGAATTTTTAAGTTTTCAACTGAGACTGCAACTAAAAGAAGAACTTCTGAATATCCAAATGAGTCTGCATTTCACAAGATTACTTCTATAAATCTAATTAAGACCATGAATGGCCCAAAGAACTCTAAGTATCCTAGTGTGAAAACAACTGACCACAGAAGCTCAATAAGCCCATATGAACTCATATCTGGTCATAAACATTTCACAAATCCAAGTAAGACCATGAATGGCCTACAAAATTCTCATTATGTAAATGAGACTACAACTGGACTGAGAAATACAAGCTCAACTCTGAGCACAGTTGATCGGAAATGCTGTAATGGTCTAATCAACTTTACATTTGGCAAGAAATATTTCACAAACCGAACTAAGAACATAACTGGTCGGAGAAGTTCTATATACCTTCGTGAGATCATAATTGGCTGGAGAGGTTCTAAAATTCCGATCGAGTTCACACCTAGTCAAAGACATCTAAAACATCTGAGTGACACCACAAATGATCCTCAAAGTTTATCCAGTTTGAATCCAAACATAACTGCCCCAATACATTCATCAAGTCCTACTGAAACTGCGACTGATCAGAGAAGTTCTAGAAATCTAGGTGGGATAACAACTCAGAGAAGTTCTACAATTCCAGCTATAAATGAAACTGATAGAAGAATTGTTAAAACTTCTACTGATACATTTGCTCATTTAACCTCCACAAATCCAGCTATAACTACTTCTGATTACAAAAGTTACACAAATCCAATCAAGACTTCAGTTAATCAGAAGAGGTCGATGAGAGTGACCAAGGCCTCAAATCGTCATTTAAGCTTCTTGAGACAAACTGTAAGCACAACTGGTAAATTAAGTGCCAAAATGTCAAATCAGATCATGCCTCATCAGAAAGGTCCTAAAAAACTCAGTGAGATTTCAAGTGCCTGGAAAAGTTCAATTAGTCCAACTTTAAAAATAAACGGTGAGAGACTTTCTGGAAGCCAATTTGAATCCACATCTGGTCAGAGAAGGTCCAAAAATTCTGAGCTCACATCTGGTCATGAAAGTTCCACAAATCCTACTATAAGCACAGTTGACCAAGGAACTACAATCATTCCAGATGACACTACAGCTAATCAGAGAAAATCAGTATTTCTGGTTGATGCCACATTTAATCACAAAAGTTTGTCGGGTCCAGCTGAGATGCTTAATAGGCAAAAAAGTTCCTCAAGTCCAACTATGGCTACTAATGATTTTAGAAGTCAGAGAATTAAAAGCGTAGCCACAACTGGTCAGAGACATTTTGTGAAAAATTCTACTGTTAAGACACGTTCAGTGCATCATCTTAACAAACTAAGAGGGCACTCTCTAAGCCATAACTCAAAATCCACAATGGGACCATCAGCTATACTACTTCCTAAAATCAGTGCCATCACAACTTCACCATCAGCAATGAATATGCTGGCTATCTATGAAACAAACCACAGCACAGAAAGGTAAGCAATCTCTTCTCTTTGACCATTGGTAAGGGATTGGCAGATTTAGTTAAAAGGAAGACTACAATAGATTACAAAATTAGTCATTGGATGTTGGCATGAGGTGGTAAAATATACAAAACTAATCTCTGTTGTTATGAGTAATGTTAGATGACAGGATATTGTCACTGTCACGTGCTTCTCCACACCATTTACTTTGATCTGCCATTGTGTTACACTTAAAACACATCTCCACTGCAGCCCATCTGGACCCAGAGTTAGTGCCTCTTGGAGTTAACATGTTGAACTATCGAAAGCTATCCTTAGCACAACCCAGTCTTGACTTGGGCTTAGTCTATATTTCTCAAGAACCTAACGATTATTTTTTACTAATTTACCTTTATATCCAGGTTTACTTTGATGTCTAATGTCTAATGTTCCTCTTTCCTCAAAAGCTCACATGTGGCAGCGGTAGTTGGCTTTTCATGCTTGACTGCAGCTATCCTCCTGGTAATTACTTTCACTCTTACTGTCACTCTTCAGCTTCAGAACAAGAAGTCTCAGTCTTTGGTAAGTTTTTAAACTTTAAAGTGGGTTGTGCTTCACTGATTGTCTTTAGCACTAATGTAACTATCTGCTCTTGAGTTAAATATGTGTTGGTTATGAACAATTCAGAAGTTTTGGAAAGAGAGTGAGATTGGTCTCATTGCGTTCCTTAAACAATGCCATTTATCTTAAAAAAAATTATGCTAACATTATATTAAGTCTTACTCATACTATACCTACTATTTTAAAAGGAAGAAAGGTGGAGACCTCTTTGTCTATAAATTGAAGGTTTGTGCTCACATTCTTTAAAGATTAATTCCACTCCAAGCCTAGCCATTCCAAACAAGGCAGGTGTGTTCTCAAGTTATGATAAGTTATAATAAGTTTGTGGTGTCCTCATGATGATAACATTTATCCTGTTTATTCATCTGCTTATTTTATTCAGTATCATTGGGTACGGCAAGGTAAATCAGATCACCACACACACACATATATAGTATTCCACACTCACTAATTTTCCTGATGTAGTATGTGGAGTAACAATCTGTTTGTGAGAGGAAAACTACAGCAAATAACAACTTGTCCATTTGGGTCTTGCTAAAATGGATCATGTGTCTAATTAATTGTTGGAGCATTTTCTTGGATCCATCAGACATTGAATATTTAATCATTTGTTTGTTGCTCCAGTCCTAGTAAAAAACTGATGGCTGGTTATATTGTGGTCCAGCTATCACTTAGTAGTTCATGAGGTATCTTAAAAATGCTGGGGTAGCAACAAGCACAAATGCATCCTCAGACTCAGGGTCCCTATGCTAGTTTGATCATTTCCAGTCTCTACATGGTCAAAGATAGACCCTGGGCTTCAAAAAGAGATCATGGAATAGAATGCCTCTAAGGCTGATGTCACATTACATGGCTTCTAGTTGAGAGGTACTGTATGTCAGATTTGCCACACTTATCTCTTTGTCAGAACATACCATTTTACACAACTGTTAATCAGTACCTGTCACACTTGACAACTCAGAGTAAATGTATGCATTTGTCATCAGAATTTTGCACATTAAGGCTGTTTATAAAATGGAGCACTGCCCTTACGTTTTTGACTATTCTGACCATTCTGTAACAGAATACTGTGATGAAGGCTACCACTTCTGTATTTGCTGAAGAGATTATTACAGACGCAATGAGCAGGTTTCCTCCTGCCTGGTTTCTGACTCAAAGACATTTTATCAGACTTGTCCTAGTAGAGGAAAAGTTTCTTTCTTTAATTAATATGTTGATTTCTTCCACACTAGGTATTCAAAGGTGTGGCTGAAAGTAACATAACACCTTAGAAGCTTTAAAATCCATCCTTGATATTCTTCTGAATTCACTCCTTCAGGGTAGCTCAAGAAAATGTACCAAGACCTCTCTACGATGCAGGATTTGAATGCAGCTCATTTCAATCAGATGTTCATTCTGAACTCCTTATTTACACTTATTGCTTTCCTAATTCTCCACTTGTTTGAAACTTTGATTTAATAACCAATAACTATGAACCAACAACAGTGTATTCATTACTACTGACCTTTAGAATTTTCAAACTGCAAAGGTTTCAATAAAGGAGCACCTCCTCTACAGGATTCCTTATTTGCACCCATGTCTGTTTACTGGAACAGAATACATGCATTTTGGAAATTATTAAGACTACTAGACATTAAGCCCGTTACAATAACGGGCGCTAGAACAGTAGTCCATAAACATTAGTAGGAACAGTCTGTATTAAATGGCAAGGGATATTTTACCTCATTAAATTTTTTCCGTAAAATGCCTGTAATTTTCTCTGACAGTAATACTGGCTTTGCTGTCCGTAATATGCGTTTAATTTTCTGTCACAACAATGGGCAATCAGCAGATTCTCCCCAGCAACTGATGTAATGTGCGCGAAAATAAATCTACTTTTACTTTACACTTTACCGAGCCAAGCTTCTTAATCACAAATCTAACATCCTCAGAGTGAACATTTGCACGACAATGGGGAAGCTGGTCTCCGTGTCTCAGTACCCGATTGGAGTTTTCATGTTTTCTGTTTCAGGTCTTACCTCATTTACCGAAATCCGATTGGATCTGACGCGCAATATTTTATAGGTCATGCCCTCTCTGTCTTGTGTGACGCGTCAGATGGCCTTTGAAGCATCTGCTTTGAAGCATCGCTCCGTGCCCCGCGCATGCGCACTTCACCAGAAGACACACACACGGACACTGGACGCAGACAGGGGTTTTATTGAAGAGGATGAGTCTAGAGTGGACATGACAAAAAAAGAATGCCTTACAGTCTAGAAGTTAGACTGGGGCAGCTGCATAGATGTTTTAGAAAAGCAACCTGCAAAGTAGAAAATCATTCAGAATCCTCAGCTTAGGTTACCTACCAGCATATTTCTTGTGTTAGCCAATAACATGCTGCCTGATGGATGGAGATGGCAATGCATGAAAGCTTAACAGGTACAGCAAGTCCAGCCACAATCTATTTTCTTCTTCCCCATTCTGTGTTAGTACGTAAAACAGGAGACATCAGAAAGACAAGCCTTTCCTTGTGTTCCTTATTTCTCATCGCTACATTTGGTGCATTGTATTTCTGGATGAGCATTCATTGGTTCTCAGCTCTCGCCCCTACAGCAAAAGACTAAATCAAACCTGTTTTATCAGAGCAAGTCACAAACTAGTTTCATTGAGTTATTGAGCATGTCACATTAGGTGACTGGCTTCATGCTAAGATTATGTAAATAGAGGCTACAACTAAAAATTGCAAGTAAAGTAATGTAATGTGACATAGCCTTAAGGGGGAGATAAATAACATTTTTTCTTAGGCTATCAATGGGCATGTAAAGAACAGACATCTGAGGTTGGCTCTGATGGTGATATTTTGATCCTCTACTTGCTAAAGCATCTTAGTGGTTAAAGCTAATTATGTAATGTTAAGAATAATAATATTCTGGAGACTGTTAACATTAGAGATATTAGTATTATATGGGACATAGCAGTGTAAACTGATCATACCATTTCAGTGAACCATCATGATATGGTGATCCATCACAAGAAGAAGAAGCAATGTCTGCTGACTGATATTGCAGTCCCAGATGACAATATCATTTTCCTCAACGAAGCTGAAAGGCAGAGCAAAATTGAAATTGAAATCAGCAGGATGTGAGGCATCAAGACAAAAGTTTTGCCTGAGTTAGGTGAAGCTCTAGGTACCACCAAGAACAGATTCGGAAAGAATCGTCAGGAGCTACCAGGCCTGCACATAGACCAAGAAGCGCAGATCACACTGATGCAAACCACTCACATTCCTTGTAAAATACTGGCTGGGATGAGGACACTGCAGAAGCCACCTGCAAACTGCTGTGATAAACAAATTAAATACTGTAATTATAATAACTTTTTCTATAGAGCTTCAATAAAGCACAATTGCTTCACACACAATGAAAACAATAATACAGCCACATTAATTTGAAAGATAAATATTAAAAATAACAAACAAAATCTTATTCAGTCATAAATATATACTTTTTAGATTAAACCAAGAAAAGGTCAAACAAGTAAATAAAATTTTTGTAAGAGTAGCAAAGTACCTCAGCTACTGCAAAAAAGCATTGCATAATCTGTGTGCATAACAGGCAAAATCAGTCTATGTTTAAGAGTAACTGAAGAATTTGTTAAAATTAATTACAACCAGAATGAAGAGCCCTCTTGGGATGGACAGTCTCTAATATATTCAGGAACTGAATCATGTGAGGCATTATAAAGGTTGAAATCTAAGTAATCAATGTAGACCTCAGCATTAACATTTGTACAGCACCATGCAATGCACATGTCTCTCTGATATGCCATTTCATATGGGATTCATAAAAGCAGTGTTAATGTTTCTGATGCACCATCTGTTGGAATGAAAAATGCAATGCATTTTATTACTAAAAATGGTTATGAAACACCATATTTTCGGCTGACAGAGACATAGCAACTAGATGGACACACAGACACTTATCCTTTTATTAAGGTGGGTAAAAACCTTTATGTCATCTGTAGAATTCACAGGATGCCAACACTAATTTTCTAAGAACAGGAAAGGCTATGAGTCATTTATAGACATTCTGTAAATATTTTAGGTAGGCCAGTATAGAGACCATTGCAATAAATAATTTTATTAATAACAAATCACCAACCATTCTTCATCTGTTAATATTAGGAAAGATGTCAAATTAAATATATAATTTAAATGATAAGATGCAGTTATAGTAACATTTTTCAAATGATCTGTAAAATTCGAGTCAGAGTCAAAGGTTATTATTAATATGACCCCTGGTTCCTTTAAGGGAAAATAATTTCAGGATTTATCATCATTTAAAAAATTGCTTGCCATCCAATGCCTAATAGCATGGATACATTTCATTAACATAATAAGACTTTTATTATTATTAGGATTCATATTGACAAAGTTTTTATCACCAGGATAAAAATAAAAATAATATATTGTGATTCCGGCCAAGGAGTGACAAATAAATAGAAAGCAGAACGAATTCCAAAATTAAACCTTGGGGCACACCACGACTAACAGACACTACAAGAAGAACAAGTCCTGTCAGTAGAAACTGAAGTACGTATTTACAGAATTGTGTTATGCAGGAGATACCTACTTATTCTTTGAGATGGGCAAATAAGATTCTATGATCAACAGTATCAAACACTGAACTAAGATCCTAGGCATCAGAAAAGTGCATTTATTTGTAACAGTCTTCATACAAATATTATTTGTTACTTAATGCCCTAGATTCCATGATCAACAATACTGAGAGCTGCACTATGATTCAAGGAATAGGACTTGTCATGGATTTTTTTTTTGAGATAACAGTTCTGAAGTCAATCTGCAAAGAATCTGATATTTATGCACTCACCAGCCACTTTATTAGGTACACTTTGCTAGTACTGCGTTGGACCCCCTTTTCCCTTCAGAACTGTAGTAATTCTTCATGGCATAGATTCAGCATGGTGCTGGAACATGACAGCATCATGCAGTTGCTGCAGATTTGTCAGCTGCACATCCATAATGTGAATCTCCCATTCCACCACATCTCAAAGGTGCTCTACTGGACTGAGATGTGGTGACTGTGGAGGCCATTTGAGTATATAACTGCATATTCTCTCTTTAACTCTACTCTTTAACTGCAATAAGGCTGGGCTCTTTTAGCATATGTACTCCTGCAGGTGTTCTAGCAGATGATGGTTGCCATTGCTCTCTTCTATGCTGTGGTGTACTCATAGATTGAAGAACAGAGATGTAGTTTGTATTGACAAGCTGATCAGGCAAGTAGGATCTGTGGTTGGCATGGAAATGAACTCTCTGGTAACAGTGGCAGAAAGGAGGACACTATGCAAACTGCTAATGTGGACAAAGAACCTCACCCACTATATACTGCCACAATTAAGCAGAGGAGTTCTTTTAATGGTAGGCTGCTATCACATAACTGCAATACGGACAGATACAAAAGATGTTTTGTCCCCAGAGCCATTAGATTCTTGAACTCTTTCCAAACGGGGGTTGGGTGCATGAATTCTGGGCCTGATGTTACTTCTCTGTTCATAAGCTATATTAGCTATATTAGCTACTAGCAAAATACCCGCGCTTCGCAGCGGAGAAGTAGTGTGTTAAAGAGGTTATGAAAAAGTAAAGGAAACATTTTAAAAAATAACGTAACATGATTGTCAATGTAATTGTGTTGTCATTGTTATGAGTGTTGCTGTCATATATATATACATATACACATATACACACACATATACACACATATACAGATATATTATATATACATATACACATATATTTTTTATATATATTTTTTTATATATATATATATATATATATATATATATATATATATACACACATACATACATACATACATACATATACACACATAGATGCACTTACAATAACATATAAATCAATATAAACAACATTAACATCATTATCATATGAGAATATGAAGTAATATATAAGAAGCACATTTCATATAAATATAAATTATTAAACAGTAAAATCTTCTTCTATAATTTGCTACCGTGGCTTTTCGTTGGTCTGTCCAGGATTTTAAATCACCTGTAGCTTGCAAACCGTTTCACCTATTGACTTGAAATGTGGTACACATATAATACGTCACGTCTGCTATCCGCTTTATGGGTGATGATTATATTACTCTTTTTATGTTTATTTTATTTTAGAATCAACTCCTATCTGCGCACACCAGGGCGGCCGTGGTGAGATGCGTATGGTGTATTCACTCCATGTTATCGTGCATTGCGCTGTCACTGGTATTTTGATAAAAGAATTTGAACAATATATAAGAAGCGTATAAATTATTAAACAGTAAAACATTAACATTTAAGAAGTAAAGTTACATAGAGTACTACTGCAGTGCCTTCGGGTATACCTCATTTTTTGTTTGCCCATTACATGCTTAAATGTATAAATTTTTTGGTGTACCTACCTGAGAACACGCGACATATAACCGAGCGTGGGAGAAGCATGGATTTTAAACACGCGTTGAGTTCATCTGCTGGTCTCCCTCGTGGAATAACTGGTAATGTTTGACTAAAATGTACAGCGAGTAAAACGACATTACCTCCTTTTTTTTTTTTACAATCTCTGAGATCTTGCTTTTTTCGGTTCAAGGCTTCATAAGCTCTTTTATGTGCCATGGTGTACTTAATAAGTAGTAATTATCCCAAACCATCATCTTTGAATGTTGCAAGACTTTTGCCTTGTATGTAGATCGGGGTAATTACATTCATTGCATTCCTAGTGTGAATCACAATCTGATTGTATGGGTGGTTACCTGGCAGTGTAGGGTTGCCACCCGTCCTTTAAAATACGGAATCGTGCCGCGTTTGAGAATGAAATTGCGCGTCCCGTTTTGAATCAATACTGGACGGGATTTATCCCGTATTTTTGTTATAATTTTTTTTTTTAAAGCAGCGTCTCATGCAAATCATCCCACACGCATTTTATGAAGATGCCTCCTTTCCTACTTTTGATTGGGTAATACTTGATGTCATCGTTAGTTTGATTGGTGTTTTTAACTGTCCAGTGAGGAGGGCGTGTCTTTTAAGTACAGTGTGCAAAGTGTTGGCACTGAGATGTGGCGTCAGCGCCATAGTTGAAGCCCCTAACGTTGCGGTCAGCAAGTCGGCTAACATCCGCCATGTGCCGTCTTTCAGTTGCGAGAAGCAGATCATAGAATGGTTGAAACTGTTGCCCCTAACGTTGCGCCATGGCGTGTGGTTCGTTTATACCTCGTGTGTTCTCATTAAAGTTTTATCTCGCGAATATGTTATTGCAATCCGCAGCGGGAGCGTTTCTATAAACTTAATTTAAACTTACGTTTTACACCGTGCTTTCTTTCCCTTATGAACATGCTTGTATGCTTAACTCGCTCCGTTCTCAATTGTTTAATTAATTTTTTGGTCTTAGCTGTTCGCGGCTCTTCCTCCATTTCCCCCATTTCGTTCTTTTATCTCACGAATATGTTATTGCAATCCTTAACGGGAGCGTTTCAATAAACCGATTGAAAATAGTTTTGCATTTACCTTTTTAGTAAAAGGCGAGCTTTTAAGCCTGAGAAATCACCCCGTAAATGCACACGTTTAATTGCACATGTGTTAATATGTATGGTTACACAGTATTAAAAGACAGTGAACAACATCAGTTACCTTTGTTCCCGCGTTTCATAAAAGGTGAGCTTTTAAGCCTGAGAAATCACCCCGTAAATGCACACGTTTAATTGCACATGTGTTAATATGTATGCTTACACAGTATTAAAAGACAGTCAAAAATTAACGTCATTTACCTTCGTTCCCGCGTGTGACTCGTGCTGTAAATCTCTTCCTTGTTTTTAGTTCACGTGATTACGTAGGAGGCGTGATGACGCGATACGTGACTCCGCCTCCTCCATTACAGTGTATGGACAAAAAATATGTTCCAGTTATGACCATTACGCTTTGAATTTCGAAATGAAACCTGCCTAACTTTTGTAAGTAAGCTGTAAGGAATGAGCCTGCCAAATTTCAGCCTTCCACCTACACGGGAAGTTGGAGAATTAGTGATGAGTGAGTCAGTGAGTCAGTGAGTCAGTCAGTGAGGGCTTTGCCTTTTATTATTATAGATGCTTTACATCTTATATCTTACTACTTGGTCACTACTGTACAACCTTTTTTCATAATGAAGAAACTGGTCATTAATGGTAATTAACAGCTCATGTGTTAATGGCATCTGCTCATCAGTACCAAAAACTAGGGGGAATTTTACTGTCAGTGTGTCCAAACAATCATTGGTGTGTATATTAACATCACCAGTAAATTTCACTTTGTATATTTTAGGCTTATATCTTAGGAAAGAATCTCTGAAAAATCAGAGATAAAGCTTCCCCCATATTACAGACGGTAATAAACTACACAGGAGATGAGCTCAGATGAGCCAATCCCCAAAACTAATACAAGTAATAATTTAGTTAATGCAGTAGATGCTTTCTAGCACTTCAATTCATTATCAGAGGTAGATGTTCAATAGGGGGAATATGGATATGCATTGGAATGATTCAGGGTTAGGTGGAGATATGGTATTGGTAGGGGGAGCTATTTGAGTAACTTCTTTTATCTTGGACCTGGGAGTACTTTCTGGTGCTAGGGCACTGGAAGTACTTCCAGGTCAAACAGAAGTCACATAAAGTAGGGATTATGGAAACCTGCAGCACACCCTGGCAGCTTCTGCAAGGCTCCTCTATGAGACTACAGTTTCCAGCATACCTTGCAGGTGTCCGCACAGGTAGTATCACCCAGGGAGGCTGCCACCTAGCATGTCGGAGGAGCATGTAGCCCTGACAGGCTGCCTAACCCTAACCCTGTCGTTCCACCACACTGACCACTGACCTCCCAGCCGAGTACTGGTCCTTCTGCCTGTCTCCTGACTTCAGTCAAGACAATATTTGTCATTCGTCTTGTGCCTCCAAAGAGCTGGCCTCCCATCCAGGTTAGAAACCTTGCCCCATCTTGACCAGGACACCTGCCCATACTGTATGTGCCATCCATCACAGTATCTATTGAGGAAGGGTGCACAACGCACTCTAGTGGACAGGTACTTGAACTCTGGCATGCACCACAGCTTGTTTTATGTTAAGTTTGTTATAAATGATCTTCAGTCTATGAAATACCATTACCCAAAGAATCAGTGTAGTTCATACACTATGACAAAAATACACTCCAACTAATGATCGTAGGGTCCTTAAAAATGTATATTCAGAGAACATGCTTGAATGACTGCTCATAATAATTCAGACAGTTTTCAGTTGTCATTACAAAATCCAAGTTCTGCAAAGAAAGAAATCATTAAATGTCTTAAGAAACATTATAAGCAGAAAATCAAGTAAGATTTCTAAGTTGAGAGCCAACTGTATCCTTTACAATCGTTGGTAATATGATAAGTCAAAGGAGAGATTATTAAATATCATAATTTACCTAATGTCTTGCTAATGTTGTCAGATGAAATTCAGAAGCATTGCCTGTTTAGATGTAAACTTTCAAGTCCCAGTTATCAACAAAGGGATTGGAGTCCTCTGCACAGCAGGCAGTCAGTCAGTAACAGAAAACAAATAGCTGAAAAATTCTGTCTCTCTTCCTAGGAAAAGCAAAGAACCTGTAACAATAAACCTTCAAACAGAAGTTTGATGCTTAATTGTATTTAAAACTGCCATCTTATGTTCTGTAACTGCACAACCCGAACCCTCTGTGGTTCTTTATAATATGCTTTACATTCACCCATTCATTTTCAGACTTCTGCGATTTAGTTCCAGGTTGTATTGACATCTCTTATTCTTTTTTTGGACTCAGTGTTAAGAATTAGAAGATATTTAATTCACTGGCTGCTGTAAATATTGAGTGTTATCTCTTGTAGTGCTGTTTTTTTGTTTCTGTCTACTTTACACTGTTTTTTGCAGCTTCAAGATGAAGAGGATGACAGTGTATACTCTAGCATCGATTTAAGTGGCTTCTAAAATTCTATAGACACCTTGGAAAACTTGATGATGTATAGTGAAGGGGGGGGCAAACAAGAGTCACAAGAACAGAGTTCACCAAAAACAAGGTTCTACATTTTCTGAAACTGGTATATGGGACCAATCAGTTCAGGTACATTTTCCTGTCTAAGATGATACCCCTCCAAATGAGGGACACAGTGGAAAGTAAAAATAAGCAAATAAGTAGATAGCATAAAAACAAGGATAGAAGGGCTACAAGACAGAGAAAAACAAAAAAATGACAAATCATTAATTAATAAATTGAACGAGGGAATGTGGAATAAAAATGTTTGTACAATAACAATATTTTTTTTCTTAAATGTTACATTTTTGCTTCAGTTTTATTCCACTTTGTCTAGCAAGGGTTGCACTGGCCACATGAAATACATTTGTCTCTTTTTTTTGATTGTGTAATTTTGGCTTTTCAGTTTTGTATAAAAAGTTGTAATTTTGTGTTTTTTGATTTAAGATTCAGTTTTGTTTTTGCATTTTTGTTCATTTCGTATTTTATGCATTTTATTTTAGCTTGCATGCTGGCTGTTTAAAATGACATTTTCTACATTTTTGTAGTGGTATTTTTAAATGCTTTTTTACTATTTTCTATACATTTTGCATTCAGATTTTGTACACTTTGTATTTTGATGTTGAGATTGTAGTTTTGAGTCATTGTTAGTACCCTGGGTATAAATTATCCAAGCCAGCTTACAACAGTTGAGTTACAACTGGTTACATTTCTTTAGTGTTTTCCAGTTGGAGCACAGGCAAGTGAAGTGACTTGCTCATGGTCACACAGTGTCAATAGCTGGATTTGAACCCATAACCACAGGGTTTGAAGACCAAAGTCTTAACTTCTAAGTCTACTTCTTAACTTTTCATCTTGTGTGCCCATTGTCTGTGAGAAGAATACATTTTCTCATCCCGTCTGCATGAGTTTTCCACTGGGTGCTCATGTTTTTCTCCCTCATCCCATTGATGTGCGTGTTAAAATTAATTGCTGAATCTACCGTGGCACATTGCTGTATTCTGCAGGTCTTAATCTTAATAAATATAACAGTCACAGGGGGCCAAAATCTATTTCAATAGGAAAAGAAGAAACCCCTCTGGACTGGGCTCCAGTACATCACAGACTAACTCAGGCAGACCCCATATTCACACTGGTACAACTCGGAAACACCAGGGGCCTCATGCATAACACAGTGCATAGAATTCACACTAAAGCATGGCATACGGACAAAACTGGATATATGCGTACGCACAAAAAAATTCAGATGCACAAAACTGTGCGTAAGCCAACTTCCACACACTTCTGGTCCATAAATCCCAGTCAGCATGAAATGTAACACATGTGCCTGCCACCCCACCCCATCTCCACCCAGAATTAATATGAATATCACCTTCCGTTCAGCATTTGGTTAAAAGACAATGGCAAAAGCATGTGAAAAAAAGAATTTCAGTGAATAAGAAGTGGAGGCAAGGAAAAACATACTATTTGTGCACATCATAGATGTGAATTCAATAAAGAAAAGCAGACCACACAAACAGTAGCACTGCTTTGACCTGTATGTCGCCAGTTTGCAAAACCGAGCAGAAACTGTGAAAATGTGCGTGGCTTTAAGCCAAGTTTAGTTTTTATACATCATGAAGTGAGATGGGTGTATGCAACATTTTTGTATGTATGCACTGTTTATACATGAAGCCCCAGGTCTTTGGGGTTTTTGAAAGAAAACCAAAGTACTCCTGGGAAACAAAAACTGTCAGGCATAAAGAAAATATTCAATTCAATGAAGACAAATACTTGGCACAGGATTCCAACCCAGGACACTGGATCTATAAAGACTGCTTCAGAACCGAGTCCTATGTTGAAATCTCAACCAACTCACAAGTCTGTGTGGTGTCTGCACTCTGGTGTTTCATACATTTTTTCCTTGATTTAATTCATTTACTCCTGTGGCTGTGAAACATGAATAGTTTAGGTTCACATTCATTTTCTACTTGCATTGTGATTAGGAACTTTTTATTTTTAATCCATCTTGCTTTTTTGGAGATCTATCACAACAATGCAATAGCTCTTTGTTTGGGGGGCGTGGTCCTGGAAGTCACACCATGTGACATCATTGATGTGACCATATTTAAACCAGAGTGGCATGACTCTTTCATTGTTCAAGAGTGTGGGTTTTTCCTAAATCATCCAGGTGCCTTAGAGAAGACATTCTGGTTAAACACATTTTGTCTTTAATTTTTGTTTCTTGTTTTGGCTTTGACTGACAATAATTTTGTTTGTTTTTTGGTTTCAACTCCTCACTTTGGTTTTTGATAATATTCACCACCTGGAACACTCTGCTCTCTAACTATCTTTTCTACCAAAGACTGGGAAAATGATAGGCTTGGAGTTTAAGGGGCCAGGAGAATTCCCAAAAATGAATAGGCCACAAAAGCAGTACTGGGAGGTCACTAAATCAATTCATTAACACCAAAGAACTGAATTACTGTAAACTGTCATCATGAATACAGATGCAAAAGATCAAGAACCACGAGACAGTGCATAAGTTTATTAGAGAATCTGCAGTCATGGACAAACAAGAAAGACACAATGCTGACCTTTATACTGTTATGATGATGACATCACATTTTGTGCACTTCCAGTCATTCCAGCATAGCAACACAATAGCAACCTCAAACAAATGGACCACAAAATTGTGTCACAGAGAAACAAAAGACGTAAACTATTCAACTACATCTGCTTCTCCAGATTCGCCAATTTGATATTTGTGGTTTCAATTATTTGCAAGTCAGCTGTGAACAATTAAATATGCAATTAATTTATGTTTGGAGCTTGCCAGAAGATCGCAGAAACTCGCAGATGATGCATAAGCCAAAAATATGCAAACAATGCTGAAAATGATTTGTCTTATATATAAACATCTATGTGTGGAAGTGTGTATGTCTGTCTGTCTGGCCCGGAAGTGAGAGGTGGAGTTAGGGTAAGGGCTTCACCTCTGAGGAAACAAAGTCACTTAGACGCGAAAACATAAGCGAAGTGAGCATGTCGGCAAAACGAAACCTCCAAAGAAAGAGTCACTGGCTTAGCCGCCAATACAAAAGCAAGATTATCACATCGACAAAATGGTATCCCTTTTACTTTTCCTCCCGCCGCTAATACACAAGTGAGTCGAGCACGTCGGCAAAACGAAACCTCAGAAGAAAGACAGTCGCTTAGCCGCTAATGCACAAGCAATGTGAGCACGTCAGCAAAACTAAACCACCTAGGAGAGAGATGCCCAGAGTAGTTCCAATTACCTGACATCTCTACATTTCAATTTTTTTTCTGACAATTTCAATAGTTTCTAGGACCCCGGGCTTTATACAGCATGCATGGGCTTACACAGCTGGTATTACATAAAATCATAGAATTTATAAATATGAATGTTATTTAATATTCATTAGTGTAAGTACATGATATCTTTAATATTAAAAGTTATCTTTGGTAAAAAAAGAACTCTGGGATCCACACGACCTACCTTCCACCTTCACTGCTCTCTTAGTTATTCAGCACATCTGGATATCTCCTACCAGCTCTCTCTCTCTCCCTACCTGAAACGCATGTAGATCTCCAGCCATCCTCCTCAGCTTTTCTCAATCTCTTCTTGATTTCCTTTCTCCTTTATTTCTTTCTTTTTTTTCTTTTTCTCCTTTCTTACATGCCCCTGTCTGTTTTATCTGTTTGACCAACTCAAGCTGACACCATGCACTCACTAAACTGCTAAATGTCAATCAACTCATTTAGTCAAGACAATGTGTGTGCCACTGCTGGTTAACCAATGGGGTAAGTTTAAAAGAAAAAAAAAAACTAAATGTAATTAATAAATTCCGTGGTGACATGCCCCAATACAGTTAAGGTCGCCCAAGTATTATTCTCAAACTTTGACATTTGTAGGAATCTTCCCTTCCTATCCGTCACAAATGAGAAGGGTGTTGACCTGTACTTTTAAATGAAGGCAGGAATAAACGAGAAAGCTAAAGTCTACTCTATAAAAAAAAAATCCTAAATGAGAGCAAAACATGTAGAACAGAGCAGAGTGGATTCCAAGAAAACTTTAAAATGTTGCTTTAAACATAACACTCTTTTCCCTTGTGTGACAAATCATCGCATTTGTACGATTTTCTATCTGAGCAGGTATGATAAAAATTTACCCAAGCATTACTGTTCGTGGGCGGCACGGTGGCGCAGTGGGTAGTGCTGCTGCCTCGCAGTTGGGAGATCTGGGGACCCGGGTTCACTTCCCGGGTCCACCCTGCGTGGAGTTTGCATGTTCTCCCCGTGTCTGCGTGGGTTTCCTCCGGGCACTCCGGTTTCCTCCCACAGTCCAAAGACATGCAGGTTAGGTGAATTGGCGATTCTAAATTGGCCCTAGTGTGTGCTTGGTGTGTGGGTGTGTTTGTGTGTGTCCTGCGGTGGGTTGGCACCCTGCCCAGGATTGGTTCCCTGCCTTGTGCCCTGTGTTAGCTGGGTTTGGCTCCAGCAGACCCCCGTGACCCTGTGTTCGGATTCAGCGGGTTGGAAAATGGATGGATGGATGGATTACTGTTCGTGTGCTCTTACTGATGGTGTCTTTTCCAGCATGTCTGCCTCTACCAAGATAATCTCTAGCTTGCTACACGTCTGTAATGGAAAAAAGTGGATGGATATTTATTTTCAGATTTGTTTCACCTTCTCAAAACATCAGCCCTTGCTATTGTTTCTTGGATTTGTTACTTTAATTTTCCTTCTCAAATCTTTTTTTTTTCAAATCCATTAGTTTTGAATATGTTATTTGTTTCAGTTAGATTTTTCCTAATACTTTTATTTCAAGTCTGCTGTTTAGCATTTGTTTGACTCTTTTTTTCTGTTTACATATTATTATAAACATGACCATATTTGGTTGTTAAAATTAGAATCAACACTTCTTTCATATGAACTATTTGAAAGCACTATTAAGAAACCAAAGTTTGATGCAACATTTTAAATTTGGTGGTGCAGTGGCTGACACTACATCCTTGCAGATTCAGCATCCTGAGTTTGAATCTCCTTCTCATGTGATTTTGTGTAGATTTCATATGTTACTCCAGGTTTTCCAAGTTTTGCACCCATATCCACAAAGATATACAAGTTAGATCAACTGGCAATTCCAGATTGGACATCTATAAGCTTAAGTGTGTGTAAGCGTGACGTGTAATGGACTGTGCGAGTTGTTTTCTGCTATGCACCAAGTACTCTGCCTTCCTGTGTCCCTAAATTGGATTAGCAGTGTTTGACAATATTATGTTACAAATTTAAAAGCAGCATTATTTCAGCCTTTATGAGAAAGCTAGACGTGTTTGTAAAAATTTGCATGTGCAGGACCTTTGCATTCAAACACCCCATCTTCTTACTAGTGAGACTATACAAGCTTAATAAAGAAGACACTTCCTCATGATTTTGAGGGCTTTCTTACTTAACTTGTCATTTTTACTTAATCCAGGAGACAGAATCGCTGAAGGTCACAGCCTGAAAGTGACAGACTACTGAATGACGGACATGGATGCTGAAGCCACAACTATCCCACTTCTAAGAATCTGCCCTAGTGTTGATTTTTCACTAGAGTTAGTTTTTTTATGTGCTTATTTTTTAAATAAACTTTATGTTACTATGTGTTTATGGATATTTGTTCTTTTTTGATGGTAATCATGACTATTTTTTGCCATGCAAATTCCTTTCTAACCTGTGTAACTATTTCTCTTCCGTCTGGTATAAAGAAAGCTATTTTTGTTTTAACATTTGAATAATACCAGTAGCTAGATGGTGTTATTACTATGGTTAGATTGAATTGCCAAATGACCTTTATCATTAGCTTGCTTCCTCCAGAAATCAATCCTGTCTGGTTTTTCCAGGATGTTTTTTTTTTTTTATTTTATATAACTGTTCAGACCATTGTGACTAAGTGGCTCATACTTTATGTGCCTCAAAGAAATAAACAATACATTGTGTGGCGAATTGCCAGGACCCATGCCCAGCTGGGACGCCCCTTCAGCACTGGATCTGGGGGAGCAGCCATGGGATGCACTCTACGTCCCCTGGAACATGTGGTGGCAGCCCCCCTGGGTTGCATTGGGGCCCATAGCATTGAACACCGAAGCTCATCTTGGTTGGACTTCCGTGGCCACCGCCAGGGGGAGCTGCTTCCTAAGCCCATATGGGCGGAAACACAGCCACACCCAGAAGTGCAGCCTAATTGGGGTTAGTTACCACCTGAAGCACTTCCGGGTGGAGTATAAAGAGAGCCTGCAGCCACTACTCAGGGCGCCAGAGTCGGGGGGAGGAGGAGGACAAAGCTGCCCTGGGAAGAGTGGAGGAAGAGAAGAGTGTGATTTGGGGTGTGATTTACTTTGGGGTATTTTTGGGACTGTGTTAGAGCCAGTGGGACATGGGGAAGATGTGTCCCATGGCTGAAGAAAAAAATAAATCTTTGTGATTATTTTACCCGTGCCTCTGGTGTCAGTCTGTGTTGGGTTGGCGCCAATATAGCGCCTTTTCACAACATGTTTTGCTTTTTATGTGGCCAAGTTGTGGCACCAGTGTCAAAGGAGGTTCACTCCCTGAGAAGGAAGAATTACGAGAGCTGCTTACTGAAGTTTGGACTATATGTTCTAATGCATTATTGGTGACTTTGTTTTCAGTCAGGTGATGTTTTCCTTTTGACTTATCCAACCTTTTCCATACATCAGGGTAAAGCATCACATAAGAAAAATCATCTGCCAGGGTTGCTCCATCTTAATAAATAACCTTAGGACATTAAATAACTAGACACATATCAACACAGAGAGCTGGTGGCCAATTTGATACTTTGGAGGAAATAGATAATCAAAGCAGTTTTGAAAAGGTGGACTATAGGCAAGAGCAAAAGTCAAGGTAAACATGACACCTCCTATGTACCTCAACTTTCTCTCAGGTTCCCATATCCTACACAGGTAAAGGGAATAGCTAATGTGCATTTTGTGAAAAGTCTGCTGTAAAAGATTAATATGAATAATGCAACAGCTAACAAATTATAAACATGTCTTTAAAGAATATTTCTTACACATTTCATGTATTGCTGGAGTAGACAGCACCTGTGCCAGGTATCCCAAAGACCGGCAGCTAAAGAAGTGCTCCTCACAGTAGTTGGGTCCTCTAGCCCTCTGCATGCCCCCTTGTACACATGTCCTTTCTTTGGTAAACATTGCCTGCATCTCCTTGACTGGAGGTGAAAGTCAATGGAAAGTTTTAGCATTTACCCAATGAGTGGAAACACAAATCAGCTGCCAAGTGCATTTGCAAAGCCTTTTTGTATGGTTAGCACATGTGCTCATCTCATTCTCACATAGTAGTTCTTTTCAAGCTCTTTACAAGTAGATGGGTATCAATATACCACACTCATCTGAGTAAAATATTGCATTTAAAGGAGTTAGACATGACAGCTGCAAAAAGTACATATTTGTAAGGATTTGTTCTATATATACCAATGCGATCCATAAAAGTAACTTGGAAATGAATGATAAATTTAATGCGTATGCTCTATGTAGAGTTGAAAATGGCTTTCATAATGCTAAGCCATGTTGTCAGCTTGCTGGAGCAGAGCAATCCAAAGGATAGCAGACAACATCACAGGACATTTATGAGGTCTGCTTGTGAACCACAAAAATACAAAAGTTCACCCACAGACCAAAAACAAATGGTGAGCCGTCCTTGGAACCCTTGGGTTCTGCAAAAGCTTATTGGAGTACCGCAAGCCATCAATAATAATAATTATATTTCTATAGCACTTTTTTAACTTACTCAAAGTGCTTTACATAGACAGTAGGGAAGCCACTTCAACCACCACCAGCATGCAGCATCTACCTGGAAGATGTGACAGCAGCCATTCTTGTGCCCGTATGCTCACCACACATTAGGCATTAGATGGTAAAGAGATGAAAGAAATAGCCAGTAAAGAATGGGGGATGATTAAGTGGCCAGAATGGTCAGGCCTTGGTCAACAATTTGGTTAGGATGTCGGGAAACACTCTATTGTTTCTGAAAGACGCCCAGGGATCTTTTATTACCACAGAGAATCAGTTCCTCAGTTTTATATGTCATTCAAAGGATGGAGCCATAAAGTCATTGGCACTGGAATTCACACACACACCACAGGCTAATAAGTCCCTCCTGTTGGCCTCACCAATGCCTCTTCCAGCTGCATCCCAAGCTTTTCCTAGATGGTCTCTTTTCGAAGTACTGACCAGGACTAAACATGCTTAGCTTCAGGTGGAGTACCTGTTCTGAACTGCCGGTAGATATGGCTGTTGTAGCTACTGGAAAAATGAATGGGATCATAACACTGTCATGTCAGTTACTAAACCTCTTTATAGTTTGGTGTATGCAGCTTTGCATTCATCACTGTACATTTATTTGTGTGTTAACTAGACCGAACATACTGTATTAATATTACTATAATTACTTTTTTAATGTATTGATTTGAGTAAATAATGCAAGTTAGATTTTGTAAACCAAAACACAGACCATTTTCCTTCAAGCAAGGACACAAGAGTAGGTTTTTTGTGGGTATCATGTCCTGTTATGATGAGTTCTTCCAAAGCAAAGCTTCACACTGATTGGGGAACAGGCCAGGCTTTTTCACTGGTTCACCCAGCAGAGACACACTTAATTCAATCAATTCCTAGGTGACACCTACTGGCCTCAGTGGGATCAAGCATTCAAAGCGGAAGGCTGACCACAAAACTATACGACCCCCAAATAGATAAAGGATAAGCATCAACCTTTAGCCATATATAAGGGGCAAAAAGTAATCTTTATAAAGTAAAAGGTTTATTTTCTCAAAACCTCTGTAACAATGAACTGCTCTGAAGAGTGTAAAAGTTTTAAAGGATATGCCCAAATGGGAAATTCAAAAATCAAACAGTGTCTCAATACAGAAATCCAAAGAGAGTAGTCAAAAACCCAGATGGCTGAAATCCAGAGAATCAAAATGAAATTTCATAAAACACAAGAGAACTCACCAACACCAAGAAATACGAATGAATCACACTTGATCAGTGGGTCTCCCTAACCTTTATAGGGTTCAAAGACGAAAACAGACAGGTGGCCCCGCCTCTTGAGGAACCACACACAAAGCACCATACATAAGCGCCTTGAGCATGGAAAAGGCACTATATAAATTAGATGTATTATTATTATTATTATTATAGAAGCATATTAAACATAAAAGATACATCTTGCCTGAAGAAAGGGACTGAGTTGACTTGAAAGCTTGCATATTGTAATCTTTAAAGTTAGCCAGTAAAAGGTGTCATTTTACTTGACTTCTCATTAAATCAATCAGAAAACACATGAAAAAGAAACAGAAAATACAAAACATAAACTGGTCAAAAGGGTGGCACGGTGGCGCAGTGGGTAGCGCTGCTGCCTTGCACTTTGGGAGACCTGGGGACCTGGGTTCGCTTCCCGGGTCCTCACTGCGTGGAGTTTGCATGTTCTCCCCGTGTCTGCGTGGGTTTACTCCGGGCGCTCCGGTTTCCTCCCACTGTCCAAAGACATGCAGGTTAGGTGGATTGGCGATTCTAAATTGGCCCTAGTGTGTGCTTGGTGTGTGGGTGTGTTTGTGTGTGTCCTGCGGTGGGTTGGCACCCTGCCCAGGATTGGTTCCTGTCTTGTGCCCTGGGATTGGCTCCAGGTGACCCTGTGTTCAGATTCAGCGGGTTGGAAAATGGATGGATGGAAACTGATCAAAATATAACATTTCAATTCAATGTCAATTTGCAAGTAAAGTTAAATAGCAATTATATGCAGTGTTGGAATGTGTGTGAGAGAGATGGTTGATAAAACAAGTTGTGTTTCATTACTAGCAAAATTTATGTTACTGACATAGGAAGAAAAGTGTTTACTTCCTGTCTGAAAATGTTTACCTCTGAGAATTTCACATATGTCTGCCTGTTGTTTAGTGTTTAAGTAGATTCTCAACTGAAAAAAAAAATTACATTATTATTCCCGTTACTGTGGACAATTTGCTGAGCCATGAGATGGGTGTTGTGGTTTTTCTGGTAGTATGATGCTGACTTTGTCCAAAGATAATGACAGTTTTGGCGACTGCAATCTTAAAAAGCTGTCAGAGATAGAAATTCACTACATTCCTCCATGGTGCTTGGAACACATGAATCTGCAGGAATCAAGATGCAGAAAGTATTGTAGTTGCTAAGTAACAATCAAAAGGTAATGTTATTGTATATTAGGTAGTATATCCTGCAGGGATGAGTATTAGTTATGGGTTAGCTAATTGTTTAACAGTTAAACAGAAGTAATATTTGTGGGCAATGGATTCTCATGGTTTTGATAGCAGGTCAACTGGTAACTGAGGCCCAACACTTAAAAGCATTCATTTAATTAGAAGCCCAATCCCTGCCAAGAAAAAACACAATACAAGGGACTTAGAAGAATATTAAAATGCACAATAATATATAAAAACAAGTAAGGCAAGAGTGTGAGGAAAAATGAAATGAAAGTGGGGCAAGACACAGAAACTCCTAACACAACATTTTCTAGTGGCATATGACATTATACTTGCCAGAAACCAAGATGGTAGAAGGGTAACATTATTGTTGTATGACGTTCACTTGGCAAAAAAAAAAAAAACAAAACACAAATACTGTAAAGCTAAAAAAAATTACAATTTCCATAACAATTGTGACAAAACAAAGAAAAACTAGAAAAATTGGCAAATAAAATAAATTAATTAAAAATCACTAGAAAAGTTTTAAACAACATTTATTTCTAAGAATAGAATATTTCATATGAAGTTGACATTTTCCTGTTAAAAATAATGTTTGTTACTCTTCTTAACATTTGATATTTATGTATTTCCTTTCAATCTGTGCATCTGCCATTTAAGCTTATATTTTCCATTTAGGTTTTACATTTTAAATTATAACTTGATATTATCCATCTGAACCTATCATTGGTCATTTATGCTTGACATTTGTTATTTACACATAATTTTTAATTCAATTCAATTGTAATGTCCCAAGAGGAAACTTTGGTTTGTCAGCAGGTTTTACAGACAGACAATGATGCAACAGTAAAAACACAATTACAAAAATAACAGCAATCAAACAAAAATGTAGTACAAATAAATATAATATAGCAACGAGCATAATACTTATGGTGAAATGATATGAGCCTCTGAATGTTTATTACAATTGATCTTATTTAGAAAATTGATAGCAGTTGAAATTAAAGAGTATTTGAACCATTAACTTTTTATCCTTGGAATCTTGAACTTGTGACCTGATGGCAACTTAACTAAAATTGTGAATGTAGAGTGTGAGTCCTGTCTGAGACAATACTTGATTGTTAAACAGGCCTGTAAGACTGGACCGTGTTATAATTATTACTATTATTTTTTTGTATTTGAAATTTAACATTAATATTTATTGGCAAGGAAAAATAAATATTTGTTGATAGTTTGTACTTGACACCTTCAAAATAGTGAAAAAAAAAATTCTCAAACCTGTTTAAACCAGGGTCACTTGGGGGAGTGAATCCTATCCTGAAAGAATTTGGCTCAGGGCAGGAACCATTCTTAGATAGAGCAAATGTCTATCACAATGCTCACTCACACACATTCCCACTTTCTCTTGCAGCTAGTTTAGAGTCATAATCTTTGATGATTTAGAAAGAAATCAGAGTATTGGGGAAAAAAATTTAAGACATAGGGATAATGTGCAGAATTCACATGGACAATGACCAGACATGAGGTTGAAACCCACGATGCTGTATGTGTGCCACCATGATCCTATATCCAAAATAGAATGCATTATTGTACAAGACACATGCCATAAAAAAGTGGGAGGTGTTTGCATAGATTTTGATGTTGCCGACGCCCAATAGAAGTGCTGTCAGGAAAATTTAATAATGCTTGTGAACTGCCTTGATGTGGCAGCATCCTACTGTACATAGCATAGAACCAGTGGGCCCTTCCACAATGGTGGACTTTGGTCCTGTAATCCAAAAAATAAAAACATTTATTTCAATCCTCCCTGCCTTTCCATTGAAATCAGAATCTATTCATATAAATGCTTTTTCCCAGGACAAATTGAGTTAAACCCATGCTGTGCACAGCCAATTTGTTCCTATTTTGAGGGGAAGCTGCTGTAACATTAGCATGGTGCAGTGACCGACATATTATCTGAGAATGGATGGGGCCTGATACCTGATTGACCTGTCATACAAGTACACAGAGTGCTGCATTCCACAGATTCTGGGATGGTTCATGTTACATTTTACAAACTCTGGAAGATTCAAGACTTTCAGATGAAGTTGTAAATACCAGCCCAATGCAAGAAATAACAGATGGTCTTCTAGTGTATTGCAGAAAAAATGAGAATACAACAGTGGGGAGGAAGACTGAACATCCTGGCTGTGGTATACGACAGGGCAAGAGTGCATGTATAGCTGTGTCAAGTTTGTTTTTGATGTTTGGAAGTATTTCATGTAGCCCATAATAGCGGGAAAGTATGACTAGGAATGTTAAGCTTTACAAGATAGGAAGAGACAATTTATTATTATTAAATAAACACTCTAATCACTCTAACTGATGTTTGGTGAGGGTCTCAGTCTTTCCATCTTGGTGTTTATCACAATGATAATAATAATGAAACACTTTGAGCATCAGCTGTTTTTATTTACTTATTTCTGTTTAAGTAGTGCATATTGTTATTTCCACCTGGGTCTAGGGCTGGAAGGCCATTCAGCACATCTTTATTAAAAAGGCTCGTGGTCATTTTTATTAATAAGCTCATGGTCGTCTTTATTAATAGGTTTGTAGTCATCTATACTAATAACAACAACAACAACAACAATTTACGTATTGTGTTATGTAAAATCAGGCAAGGAATACCTCAATGGGTTTAACAGGCCCTGTAATAGCCCTGACACTCTAAGAATACAAGAAAAAAACTCCCAAAAAAGCCTTGTAGGAAAAAAATGGATGAGATCTTAGCAAGGGCAATTCAGAGGGAGAGCCCCTTTCAGGTTGGTTGGGCATGTTAAGGGTGTCAAAAAACGGGGCATCAACACACAAAACAGAATACAACAAATCCTCTTCACAAAGCTACTGTACAATAGATGGTCCATCTATCATCACCGCCTGAGAAATACAATAAAATAGTACAAAATGCTTTGAACATCTGAAATTGGAAATTGTTCAGATCTCACTATCTGAACAATTACATAATGAAATTTGCAGATGACACAGCGGTGGTAGGACTTGTCACTCATACAGTAATGATGTGTCGGCATACATGATGGAAGTGGCTACACTGGAGGCTTGGTGTAAGGACAACAACCTTAGCATCAACGTCAAGAAAACTAAGGAAATGATTGTGGACTTTTGGTGGACTGGCACTGTCCCTTCTTCCCCCTTTACATCAGTGGAGAAGAGGTTGAAATTGTCACCTGCTTCAAATACCTGGGTATACATATTACACATGACCTCTCTTGGAGCTACAGTACAGCCTGTGTGGTAAAGAAAGACCCACCAACACCTCTACTTCTTGAGGAGGTTGAAGCAGGCGGGTCTGTGCCCCTCTGTTCTGACCTCCTTTTACAGGTGTGTGTAGAGAGCATCCTTACCTCCTGTATTACGGTGTGGTGCAGCAGCTGTTTGGCCAGAGACAGGAGAGCACCGCAATCGGTGATTAAGTCTGCACAGCAGGTCATCGGCAGCAGCCTACCCAGCATCGAGGACATTTACACCAGCAGGTGCAAAAGTAAAGCCTCCTCCATTATGGAAGATGTCACTCATTCTGCACATGAACTGTTTGCGCCCCCTTCCCATTGCACAGGAGATTGCACAGCTAACACTACCAGGTTGAGGAACCGCTTCTTCTTGGATGCTATTAGACTAATGAATTCAACATCACTAAATCTGACTGTACACTCTGTGTGACTTACTCTACACTTTGCAGTTTGTTTCAGTAGTGTCATGTACTAAACTATTGATACTACTTTTTTTAGTTGCTGCTAATTACAGGGCATAACATTTTAGCCATAGTTATCTTACTGTATTTATGTATTAATGAAATTTCATTCTATTTATCTTGTATCTGTAGTACCTTTATCACAAAGTCTTTGGGGTAAGGAGCTACATTTTATTATGTAGTTTTCCTTTTTATTTAATGGGGTTATTGTGGTCACTGTTTAATTACTGGGACCTGAGTATCAAATTTCATTTCTGTGCATGTATGTTGGAATGACAATAAAAGATCCCTGATCATTGATGTAAAGAAGTGAGCAGCAAATGTATAGCCTCTCTCATTATATGACTGATCATTAATCAGGTCTGAAAAGAGTTTTGAATCTTAATGAATTTAAAATCAGCTTGGAGATTTTCTTTTCACAGTCATCTTTACTATGGTTTGAGGTATTAGGTTTTGGGCCAACAGAAATTGATGCCTTATCTATCTATCTATCTATCTATCTATCTATCTATCTATCTATCTATCTATCTATCTATCTATCTATCTATCTATCTATCTATCTATCTACAGTTAGGTCCATAAATATTTGGACAGAGACAACTTTTTTCTAATTTTGGTTCTGTACATTACCACAATGAATTTTCAATGAAACAACTCAGATGCAGTTGAAGTGCAGACTTTCAGCTTTAATTCAGTGGGGTGAACAAAACAATTGCATAAAAATGTGAGGCAACTAAAGCATTTTTTTAACACAATCCCTTCATTTCAGGGGCTCAAAAGTAATTGGACAAATTAAATAACTGGAAATAAAATGTTCATTTCTAATACTTGTTTGAAAACCCTTTGCAGGCAATGACAGCCTGAATTCTTGAACTCATGGACATCACCAGATGCTGGGTTTCCTCCTTTTTAATGCTCTGCCAGACCTTTACTGCAGCGGCTTTCAGTTGCTGTTTGTTTGTGGGCCTTTCTGTCTGAAGTTTAGTGTTCAACAAGTGAAATGCATGCTCAATTGGGTTAAGATCAGGTGACTTACTTGGTCATTCAAGAATTTTCCACTTCTTTACTTTAATAAACTCCTGGGTTGCTTTGGCTGTATGTTTTGGGTCATTGTCCATCTGTATCATGAAACGCCACTCAATCAATTTGACTACATTTAGCTGGATTTGAGCAGACAGTATGTCTCTGAACACTTCAAAATTCATTCAGCTGCTTCTATCCTGTGTCACATCATCAATAAACACTAGTGTCCCAGTGCCACTGGCAGCCATGCACACCCAAGCCATCACACTGCCTCCACCATGTTTTACAGAAGATGTGGCATGCTTTGGATAATGAGCTGTTCCACGCCTTCTCCATACTTTTTTCTTGCCATCATTCTGGTAGAGGTTGATCTTGGGTTCATCTGTCCAAGGAATGTTTTTCCAGAACTGTGCTGGCTTTTTTAGATGTTCTTTAGCAAACTCCAATCTAGCCTTTCTATTCTTGAGGCTTATGAGTGGCTTGCACTTTGCAGTGCACCCTCTGCATTTACTTTCATGCAGTCTTCTCTTAATGGTAGACTTGGATATCGATACGCCTACCCCCTGGAGAGTGTTGTTCACTTGGTTGGCTGTTGTGAAGGGGTTTCTCTTCACCATGGAAATGATTCTGCGATCATCCACCACTGTTGTTTTCCGTGGATGTCCAGGTCTTTTTGCATTGCTGAGTTCACCAGTGCTTCCTTTCTTTCTCAGGATGTAACAAACTGTAGATTTTGCCACTTGTAATATTGTAGCAATTTCTCGGATGGGTTTTTTCTGTTTTCGCAGCTTAAGGATGGCTTCTTTCACCTGCATGGAGAGCTCCTTTGACCGCATGTTGTCTGTTCACAGCAAAATCTTCCACATGCAAGCACCACACCTCAAATCAACTCCAGGTGCCTCATGTATAACGCTGTGCGTAGAACTCACACTATAACATGGCGTAAGCACAAAAGCGGGATTGTGCGTATGCACAGAAAAATCCAGATGCAGGAATCTGTGCGCACGCAAACTTTCACGTTCTTCCACTACATAAATCCCGATCAGCGTGAAAAGTAACGCACATGCACGCAACTTCTGTCCCGCCCCAACTCCTCCCAGAATTACGCCTCTTTGAATATGCAGATAAATATAAATAGCCTTCTGTGAAAAGACAATGGGAAAAGCACAGGGGAAAATATAAGAATTTCAGCAAATACCAAGTGGAGGCAAAGGAAAAACGTACTATTTGTTGGTTTAAACAGTGGTATAATCAACAAAAGAAAGTTGATCGAGTGACAGAGTGTCGGAGAAACTCGAAAGATCGAGTTCACAAAGTCGCACAGTGCCCGAAATAAAAAAGAAATCACATATCAAAGTCGCCGTGAAAAGGCGAGTCGTAGCCCACCGTCTGAGTGTCATATGAAAGCTTATTAGGGTACAGACAAAAAAAATAGGCACACAGTGGGAAAACAGCACGAAATGTCAACTTTAATCTCGAAATTTCCACTTTAATCATGTAGTTTATTTTGCCATTAAAGTAGAACATCATAAACATCATCTTAAAATCGTTTAATTTACTAGTTTCTCAAATCCCATTGTAACTAAAGTGGCACATTAAATGCTTTGTTCTGTATTTGATCTTATATGTGCTCTATGTGTGTGAATCACTACCTGCTATTTAAACAGGCTTTCTCTTTCTCCGACAGGGCACATAATCCATTACATTCGTGAAATTACAGCTCTCTGAATAATTAAAATACTGAGATGTATACGTGATATCTTTTTCATGATGATAGGAATGAAAGCATGTTATTAAACATGGGAACACGGTGGCGCAGTGCTTGTTCATGTCTCACGCAAGAGGCATGCTGCGCCATGCGCAACCTTCAATGAAATAATTTATCACAGCAGTACTGTCTCTTTCAAACGTACTAACCTTCAATTCCTGTCCTTACTTTTCTTTCTCGAAAATCTCAATCGCCACACAATCAGCTCTGTAATAGACGTGAAGCCATCTGTAATCTTAGAACGCCGATTCTTCAAAACTTTTAAGGAACATTGAAATATCTTCGTAGTACATGTTTAATTATTATATCCGTCTATCTTTCCAGTGTCGCGTCAGCACCAGCAAGAATACAATGCAATGCAGGAACAATTACTGAACTAGGTAGCGCTGCGGCACCGTGTTTTCACATGTTTAATTATTAACAATACAGATTATTTAAATGAAGTTAAAGTTTTATCTGTATAATATAATCAACATATTTTGCTGCATTTCATCTTAAAAATGAATACCATCATCATATGTAAATACGCGCTTTATAAAGTGGCGCAGGTTGTGCAATATTATAACTGTATCCCAAGTTTACAGTGAGGTGATTGTACTTATAAGTAAACAGTTCTACAAGGAGCACTTGATGGACTGATTGAGTGCGTTTATAGTTCTTGGGATGAAACTGTTTCTAAACCGCGAAGTCCGTACGGGGAAGTCTCTAAAGCGTTTTGCTGTGGCTCAGGCAGCGTCTGCTTCATGCTGTATACCGATAATTCTCTTTCCGATCAGCTGCTGCTGTGATTTCTCACTCAGATACAGTGATATAAATACTCCGAGTGGTGCAGTGAGAGTAATATGGAAAAAGATGATCTGCTGTGGCAACCCTTAACGGGAGCAGCTGAAAGAAGAAGAAGATGCAGTGAGAGTTACAACGCTAAAGCAGTTATGGTATTTGGAATACTATGGCTATTCCCTGGACCATTATATTGCTACAGGTTAATTACAATCAGATGCATTACACTAATAAACAATATGCAGTTAATTTCAGTGTATTTATAAAGCCGCGCCAGGAATGTGGATTTAAGAATGAAAGGGTGATCACACAGGAACAGTAGCACTGCTTTGACGCTGGGTGCCGCCAGTCTGCAAAACCGGGCGGATAAATTGCGCACGCCAAGGTATGAGTTATCGTGGAAATGTGCGTGGCTTTACGCCAAGTTTAGGTTTTATACATCGCGATTTGAGCGTGGAAACGTTTGTACGCAACATTTCTGTGCGTACGCACCGTTTATACATGAGGTCCCAGGCCTTTTATCTGCTTAATTGATAATGACATAATGACGGACTTGCCCACACCTGCCCATGAAATAGCCTTTGAGTCAATTGTCCAATTACTTTTGAGCCCCTGAAATGAAGGGATTGTGTTAAAAAAATGCTTTAGTTGCCTCACATTTTTATGCAATCATTTTGTTCACCCCACTGAATTAAAGCTGAAAGTCTGCACTTCAACTGCATCTGAGTTGATTCATTTAAAATTCATTGTGGTAATGTACAGAACCAAAATTAGAAAAATGTTGTCTCTGTCCAAATATTTATGGACCTAACTCTATCTATCTATCTATCTATCTATCTATCTATCTATCTATCTATCTATCTATCTATCTATCTATCTATCTATCTATCTATCTATCTATCTATCTATCTATCTATCTATCTACATCTTGTTTAAATAAAGAAACTTTTACAGGCAGGCTAACAATGCATTGACTAGGACAACATGCCTAAGGTGAAACTTCACAGATTCCTGTACTGGAGATGAAATTTGCAAGTAGATTTTACACATTCATTTTACATTCACTTTTAATGTTTTAATCTTTGCAAAACTATGAAACATAGGGTTTTAGCTAAATGGCATGCTTATGCGTGAAGTATAGGATTTCACCTTTCCTTTTCCCAGACTTTATCCCAATATTGCAAATGAATGTCTCATTTTCCAGAACTATCACTGTAAACAACTGTCTGCAAAAAAGGGAAGTGGTAAACCTTCTTAACAAGAGGAAGAGGCTGCCTTGCAGATCATGCTGCATGAGGATGGCTGGCTTCTGCAGTTGTGCACTTTAGTGTCCCTGTATGAAGGTAAGACTGGAAGAACCACCAGTGTAATTTTCTTTTCCTTTTATTGCTTTTTTTGTTTATGTATTGATTTTCGAAATAGGTTTATAGCTTTATAGGGATACGGTTAGCTCATCGTCTGTGCACAATTCAGCTCCTATAAAAATAGAAAGTTTCTCAGTTTAATAGGTTTTGATTTTGCTTTTCAAAAGACAGACAATTACTGTGTATGAACAAAACAGAGCTGTCACTGAGTTAATGAGAGAAACACAAATGGACAGCCTAAAATATATCAAATCAAAGATTATAATTAGATAAAAGTAACCATTTACATTTTAGAGTGTTTAAAGTTCAAATTCATTTTTTGTTGTACTAGAGAACTGAAATTCTTATTTTAATTTATATTTTAGTAAGGAACAAATAAGTAACTATCCATCATCAAACCCTTTTAAGTACATTCAGGGTTGTAAAGGCTTCAGCCTATTCAGGAGCTGGAAATAAAAAGAACGGCAGACCTTTACAGCAGTGGTCATCAAAATGTTTTAGACTGGACCACTTGAGTCTCACAGCCACCTGTTAACGTCATTCTGTGTTACATTTCCAACATTTATTTTACGAAACACATTTAAAATTCAAATCCAACTTGCTGGATTTGTGGTTCAAAGTCCCTGATGGACAGCAGACCAGATGCGGACATTATTGGTCGACATCATAATGAGCTTAGAAGAGAAACCTGCATGGTGACAGAGATTGGCCAGACAGTCTGGACTGGAGAGAGTCTGGGGTTCAAGAAGTGTTGGGAGTGGGACAACAACAACAGTTGAACAGATGTGGAGAAGTAAGGTGTAGAATTGAACTAAAAGTCATTACTATCTGGAAGAAAATGAGATGATGTACTCCATGGTGGTAGCGTGAGTGCCATCTCTCATGTTTCTTAATATACTGATATAGCAGCATCAGCTAGCAGCCTTGATTGTTACAAAGATTATGCATCTGAGTGATTTAAATGTCATTTTACCCTGATGGTTGTCAGCTTATGGACCACTTAACTCACCATTGTGGGCTACTGCTGGCCTGCGGACCACATTTTGAGAACCACTGTTGTACAGAGCACACTATCACAGAAAACCACACTTAAGGTCGGCGCTTTAAATAATTCTGCCTGTGGCAAGGCATATGTCTAAACACCATTAGCCTCACTAGGCATGAAACAGTACACTAAATCTGCAGACATTACACGATTCCAAAATACAGTACGTCCTTGGAGCAAGGACCAAAATAACAAACAAATATCAAATAAATAAATAAACAATATATATTATTTTGGAAAAACCTGAAAAAATAAAAAAGCTTTAAAACAAGCACAGGCGGCACGGTGGTGCAATGGTAGTGCTTCTGCCTTTCTGTTAGGAGACCTGGGTTCGCTTCTCGGGGCCTCCTTGCGTGCAGTTTGCATGTTCTCCCCATGTCTGTGTGGGTGTGCTCCAGTTTTCTCCCACAGTCCGAAGACATGCAGGTTAGGTGCATTGGCGATTCTAAATTGTCCCTAGTGTGTGCTTGGTGGGTGGGTGTGTGTATGTGTGCGCGCCCTGCCCTCCAGCAGACCCCCGTGATCCTGTAGTTAGGATATAGCGGGTTGGATAATGGATGGATGGATAAAACAAACACATAAAATAGACATTAAAACAATAAAATGTATGAATTCTTCACTGCTTTTATTCCACCATGCCAAAAAACATTTTTATTTAAACTTGTGATTTGCATATCCTCAATACTTTTCTGAATAACTTGACAGTTTTAAACTGTACTACAACCTGTGGGCTAAAAGGTGCCTGTCCTTTTTAACTAAACACACATGATGCAAACTTAAAAGACATTAAACAAATATTCTATATGCGACTTACACCTTAAAAACATTCCATAAATTAACAAAATTTTACAAAATAACAAATCAATATAAATATAAACAATATCCATCCATTTTCCAACCCGCTGAATCCAAACACAGGGTCACGGGGGTCTGCTGGAGCCAATCCCAGCCAACACAGGGCACAAGGCAGGGAACCAATCCTGGGCAGGGTGCCAACCCACCGCAGGACACACACAAACCAAGCACACACTAAGGCCAATTTAGAATCGCCAATCCACCTAACCTGCATGTCTTTGGACTGTGGGAGGAAACCGGAGCGCCCGGAGGAAACCCACGCAGACACGGGGAGAACATGCAAACTCCACGCAGGGAGGACCCGGGAAGCGAACCCGGGTACCCAGGTCTCCCAACTGCGAGGCAGCAGCGCTACCCACTGCGCCACCGTGCCGCCTATAAACAATATGACATGTGAAATCATGAACATTGCTATCATACTCTGACCTGCAGCTGCATAATGTGCATGCATTGTTTTGATTCTTGGAAGCAAAGTGCATTATGAAAAATTTTTAAAACAAAAATGCTCTCTTTTTTAATTTTTTTATTTCATAATATAAAAAAATGCTGTTGCATAAAAATGCCACCCTCATCAAAGTGTGGCCTGAGGCAAGCACCTCATCACTTCACCCCATGTGCCGGGCCTGGCCACACTTACTCAAACATGGCCAGCTAAGAGTCACTAATTAACCTAAGACATTGCTGGAGATATTTGTAAGTGAAAAGCCTCAAGTTAAATGCAAGAAAAACAAAGGAGATGGTTGGAGGCAAAGGCCAGGTGACATGGCAGAGGTCGGTGTGTGGCTAAACCTCTGCATGACTGGTTGGGATTTAGTGCATAAAAGATGTGGTGGTGTGAATGGTAGTCTGTAGGTGGTGAGTGTGAGTCTCATTTGAAGAAAGTTGTGGTCAAAATAAGGTACTGCAGGTCTCAGAAGACGTTTTGGGGCATCGAGCCAATCATTCTCATTTAATTTCACTCCCAAAAATGAAACAAAACAATTCCAGATAGCACTACCTGTCTGGCCCGTCTTCTTTTCTAGATGACAGTCAGAGTTTGATTTGGTTTTGGAATCCAAGAATATTCCTAGAATCAGAAAATAAACTGTGGACCATAATCGGCAATTACACAATTATATTTTCTCACTTTTCCAGGGCTGGACTAGGAAGCTTATTCAGGCCGGGAATCCCAAGTCTAACCAAGGCCAAACAATATACATCAGTATCAGGCACAGACGCAAAAAGCCCACAAACACCATTTTGTCTTGGAATTTTTTTATGAATTGAAGAGCAGTAGATTCAGCTTTTACATATACATTTCACTCTTAAATATTAGTCTCAAGACAACCTCTGATAAAGTGTGGAACAACACTTCATAAATAAATAAATCATGTAGTTCTATAACATTTATATCAAAACAAATGTCCAAAAAGCACTGATCCACTAAAAGTAGTTGCCAGTAGAGTCCACTGTGCATAGATTATGTTTGCAATTTCAACTGTGAGTCTGGAATCTACACAACCACTGTCAGTGTCTGGATGTAATGCCGAATACTCTTCCATAAAGTTTGAAGTGTTGGTCAAAAAGACCACTTTGAATTTCTTCAGTAGACAAAAGACTCAAAAAATGTCTCAGTACCACATAATTCTGTCAAGCATTTTTTAAACAATGCACTTAGTAAACAAAATACTATGAAACATTTCGTGTAGCCTGTTCAGTCACTCTCTCATCATAGCGCTAAGGTTTAAGTGTCAGAGTGCGAGAGACGCACTTTAAAAATATTAAAATAAAGTAAAAACAAGACACCTTCATTAACAAACTTATAATGAAATAAGGAACAACAGGTACATTTAAAAACACAAATCATTCGACTCACATACGCGTTTCATTAATAAAAAAATAAAATAAAAAATTTTGTGTAGCCTATTCAGTCACTCTTAGAGAAAAAAAAAAACATTAAAAATGTTACTATACACTGCACTTCATTAAAATTTGAAACAAAAATAAAACAAAATAAATACACAGTAACAAATACCAAAACCCATACAACATCCAAATATAATTCAAAGTATACATTATTATAAAATTTTGAGCAATCTTCATATTTAACTTTAATCACAAGAGCAGCCAGACGTACACACCTCTCTCATCATAGCACTCCTGTTTAACTGTCAGAGCGTGAAATGCACGCAAAGTCAAAACTTGAAACCATAAAAGAAACCCTCCAGCTTTAAACCGAAAGGATTTGTGCCCACTACAGAGCAATAACGTCTGCTCGTTTTCCAGTCTAATTGCATTATTAAATGTCACTATTAGTTTATTTCACTGGTTGCTCTGAATGCCAGGCCAGGGCAGGCAGTAGCCCACCAGGAAAGCTCCCGCTGATTGTAAACGTCAGTCCAGCTTTGCACTCTTCATAGAAATGGGCCAGTTCTGAATACCTTTCATTTTGGTCTGGCCCAGGCCAAGCCCTTTCTGTTATGCTCAAATTTGAAAAAAAAAATGAATGTCCAAATAAATTTTGGAGATTTTACAAGGATTTTGTGACAGAGAACTAAAGATTTTGTGAATGGAACATTCAAAGAAGTAGTTAGAAAACAAGTCTGAATATACAGTAAGCACAATAAAAAGATAGCTAATATATTAAAAACCAAAATAAAAAACAAATTTCAAGGTCAAAAACTTAAATTGTATGGTATAAAATCTTTGTTAAGAAGCCAATTTGCCCATTTGTAATTTACAATAAAGATTAGATTAGATTAGATGTTTTTAATTCCTGGAGGCAATTTTGATGCTTACAGCAGCAGAAACATGAAAACAAAGATACAGACTCACTGGAATAATAGTACAGTCAATCAATAATTAGATAAATTAACAATAAAAGTATATTTGTTCAGAAATAGCAAATTAAAGAATAAAAGTTTTCAGTCTGGAACATCAGGAGGAAGCATTGAATTTCCTAATAGTGAAAAGATACCCACAAGCACCTCTTAGCGCACCATGGAGGAATGAGCCTGTGGCTAAAAGTGCTTCCAGAGAGCACCTCCTGGAGGGGATGGATGGGGATTTTTCTTGATGGCATCCAGTTTGGCCACCATCCTCTTTTCTACAACAGCTTCTAGTGTGTCCAGGGTTAGCCCTGTAATGGAGCAGGCTTTCCTGATTTGTTTAGCCATTGTGTGTCTTTTGAACTCAAGTTGTTTCCCCAGGAGATCACAGCCTAGAATGTCACATTGGCTACTATAGACTGGCAAAACATCTCTACTCGACAAATCTGCCAAATAAGATACAGTAGTTAGGGAAAGGAAATCTAGTGATGGTTAGTACTTATTTTCATTGTATTCATATGCCTTTTTGACCTATTGAATTTTACCCATGCCTGGTTTCTTGACAATCCTTTTGATTAGCCCATTTTCATCGCCCAGCCTTCTTACCATTTTGTCTTATGGGACTGGACTGTATTATTTCATTTAAGTCATAATACTCTACATGTAAAATTTTATAATATTTGTAGAGTCCATAACCTAAGTTGAAGTAATTAGAGGGAAGAGGGTATTGATTTTTCCACTACCAAAATATCTGGCATCAATTGTACTCATAGTTCTAAGCAATTATCAGATTTTCAGAGGTGCTTCCTGACTTCAGGAGTGATCAGAATGTTTGGTCTGTGCTGAACTGAGTTTAGAGTTGGAAGGTCAGTTGGGACAAGAGTTTGCCTGGTGGGAGAAGGAGATGCTAGAAGATTGGAGTATGAGGAATGGGAGGTGAAAGAGAAGAATGTGTTATGTGGTCCTTGGCTAGGTAGTGTACCCAGTAGCCCTAAAGCATAGCAGGGTTTGTTATTTTCCATTTATTTGTACTATTTTGTACTCTTTTCACAGTTCTTTTATACAATTTTTCCTTCTTTGGCATTTATTTATTTTCAAGTCAAACATGAACGTGGCACTTATTCTCCATAGTAGCTTTAAATATACAGCTCTTGAAGTAGAACCAAATTACTTGCAGTACTCTGTTTATGGCAAAACAATAATGTAGCATCAAGTGCTGAGATACATCAACAATCGATCAAAGAATAGGCGGGGGTCATTCATGACTGTTGTGATGTGAGATTTTACATATAACTTGATAAATGTTTTGTATGTATTTTATTTCTAATTTGGGCAAAGCAATGTAATTTAGTGTTTACCCTAACCCACCCCCCACCCCCCCCTTAGGAGTGAGTCTGTTTGAATTTAACGACAGGATTTGGGGGATGTGTGTTTTAAACCAGTTTGGCAAGTGTTTCTTTGCTAAAGTCATTCCTTCCCCCGCAAATGGGCTAAGGTGTACTTTAACATATGGTTTGGGGGCAGGTGTTAAGATGTTCTGTTTCCCCCATTGGTCTGAGGTATGGCTGTTTGGAATTGGCTTGTCTCAGAGGCCTTTAAGTACCATGATGTCCTATTGGCTCTCGGGGTTGGACAGAACATCTATAAATGTATGTGTTTAACCTCAGTATCTCTCTCTTACCAACCAACCTATGATGAAGAAGCATCCCTCTTGCTAACCTGTGATGATGAAGAGAACACAATGAACAGCACAGCTCAGCAGCCATTTTGAACAGACATGTGGCTGAAAGCTGAGCACCAATGATGCCTTAACTAGAGACATTTATGTAACCACAAGTCTGTGTGCCGCCTGAACTACATATCACCATTTAATCAGGTTGTATGGTTGCCAATATTCAAATGTACTTTGCATTTTATTATTATTTATGAATATTATCAATAATACATTGTTTAAACTGTAACTTAACTTCTGCTTGTCTTTTTACTACATCTAATTGCCTGAGGTTATAGATATAGAAGGGAAGGTGGGGATAAGTTATATACAATAGTACCTTATAAACAGTGGTAAGTCTGTGAGATTAGGCATTCTAAGGCTACATATTAATAATACAATAGGGGAAAGTAGAGCAATATATATTACTCTACCAAGACAAAACAATGACGTGTCGAGGGCAGAGACACATCATCATCTGATAAAAGAACACAGTAAAGGCGTACAAAGGACTCACTGCTACTCTAAGAGAAGTTGTTGGAACTCTTTCCCACCTCAGGAACTTTGTTTTCAGATACCAATGAGTTCCTGTACAACATAGGCCCTGGCCACTTTTGTGTGTTGCCTTCCCATCACACAGCAGAAACTGTAATCTCTATTCAAAATATGTGATGTGCAAAGAAGCAAAGTGAAATGTGTTCTGGGATTCACATGGAACCCCTCCACCTTATTGCTTCAAAGCAAAAGCGATTTCACATTTGAGATTATTGCTTTGATGTGGTGCATGGCATGGCAAACCACTTATCACCTGAGGCCCAACCACAATAATTTCTGGATGAAAGAAAGTTACATACCCCTTGAGGAGTAGCTAAAAAAGTACCAGGAACTACCTAACAGGAACTACAAATGGCCCGAGTTCCTGTGATGGGAATACTAAAGGATTTCCAGAGTTTCTAAAAAGTCCCTGAATCCTGAAAAAACGTTCCTGCATTAAACGTCCTCTTCATGGAAATTGTTAGAGGCACTGGTGAGTATTGGCCCACTTCAAGCACTGCATAAATAGTATAACATATGGAATTACTGACACAAGAAATAAAACATAAAATAAAAATATTGAAGTAACCTATCTCACCATCAACACAATTACAAATTTTTAATGGGGGGTAAGCACTCCATTGGGAAAAAAAAATAAATGCAATGTAATGATTAGCAGTCCAGAATCATGACCTTGATTCCAGGCCCTGTCACCATATTTGTAGAGTTTCTATTTTCTCCTCATGTCAACACAGGTATTGCTCAGGGTTCAACAGTTTTCCTCCTAGATCCCAAAGATGAACATATTAGACTAGTTGGTACGTTTAAATTGACCCAATGTGAGTGACTGGATGTGAGTGTTGGACGTATAAGACTATTAACTCCAATGTAAATCATAGGATGTATGAGAACATGAGGGTAACCATTAAGGAATATAGCAGGTAAGGTGAAAGACAACCCAAAGAGATTCTTTCAGTATTTTAGTAGTAAAAGAACAGTCAAGGAGGTGGCGAAGTGCATCAGGAATACTAAAGTGGAATTTAAATATACAGACAGTGAAATTGCAGATGCTCTAAATAAGCATTTTTCTGAGGTCTTCACAAGTGAGGAAGTGGATAATCTCCTAGCGGTAAATGGGACTACCAAGGAGTTACTGATTGATTTGGAAATTGTAGAGGGAGAAGTACTGCTTAGATTACATAAGCTCAAATCAAACAAATCTCCAGAACCAGATAATAATTACCCTCAACTTCTTAAGGAGGTTAGTGAGTACATATATAATCTCTTCACAAATATTTATAGGAAGTCCCTGCACACTGGTGAAATTCTGAAGGACAGGAAAATTGCAAATATTATATAAAATATAATATAATATATAAAAATAGTGACTGGGTACATCCAAGCAACTATGGAGCACTAAGCTTAATGTGCATCACAGGAATATTAATGGGAGGAAATCCTAAGGATAAAATTGAGCAGCACATGGAAAGTACAGGAGATTTTCTGTACAGTCAGCATGGGTTCAGAAGAGGGAGGTCATGTTTTACTAACATGCTGGAATTCTGTGATGAAGCAACAAAATTATATGATCAAAGTGGAGCTTATGATATTATTTATCTGGACTTTCAGAAAGCATTTGATAATGTGCCACATAAGAGGGTGGGCATTAAACTAAAAGAAGTGGGAGTTCAGGGTGATGCTTTAGATGGGTGCAGAATTGGTTCAGACACAGGAAACAACAACAACAACAACATTTATTTATATAGCACATTTTCATACAAATAATGTACCTCAAAGTGCTTTACATGATGAAGAAAGAGGGAAAAAAAGGATAAAAATAAGAATTAAAATAAGAGAACACTAATTAACAGTAAGGTCCGATGGCCAGGGTGGACAGAAAAACAAAAAAAAACTCCAGGCTGGAGAAAAAAATAAAATCTGCAGGGGTTCCAGGCCATGAGACCACCTAGCCCTCTCTAGGCATTCTACCTAACATAAATTACCTCAATCAGTCCACATTGCATTCAGGGTTCTCATGGAAGGACTTGATGATGACAGTCATGGACTTCTGGTCTTTAATCCATCAATGGAGGGACATCACAGTGCTTTGATCAGGTGGTGGTGGCATAGATCCCCACCACAGAAAACCAGAAAAAGAACAGAAGAGAGAGTAGGGGTAGTACAGATTTTGGAGCCACCATGAATAATAATGATAATTAATTGAATATACACAGCATCAGGATTAAAGTTATTAGTTATGAGAAAGCCATGTTAAAGTAATGTGTTTTCAGCAGTGTTTTAAAGAGCTCCACTGTATTAGCCTAGCGAATTCCTATTGGCAAGCTATTCCAGATTTTAGGTGCATAACAGCAGAAGGCCACTTACCACTTCTTTTAAGTTTAGCTCTTGGAATTCTAAGCAGACACTCATTTGAAGATCTAAGGTTACGATTTGGAGTGTAAGGTGTCAGATTTTCTGAAATATAAGATGGAGCAAGATTATTTAAGGCTTTATAAACCATAAGCAGTATTTTAAAGTCAATTCTGAATGACACAGGTAACCAATGTAGTGACATCAAAACTGGAGTAAAACAGCGTATACGTTCCATTCTTCTTTTATTTTCTGGTTGGTAACACCAAAGGCTATGCATAGGTGGCTTATTAAAAAGCAGACATCTTCAACCTCTGTCCCTCCGCAAGCTGCTGGCTTCACGATTGAGCCCAGCACCGCTGCTACCAACATGGAGCACAGCGCACCCACGTCGGGAACTGAAACTCCAAAAGATGTAGATAAACCTACACAATCCTCCAGCTCTGCACCCGTGTCAGGTACTCCAAACCTCTGCCTTCAACAAAGTATACAGTCCGGTCTGCCTGACTTAAATATGGATCGTCCATCCCAGCCCATTTTAATTAATTATTCCAAGCACATATTCAGAAAGACACTCAGATGTTTTAGTGCAAGCTGGTATCAGTCTCGACCATGGCTTGAATATTCTGTTGTCCGTGATGCCAGCTTTTGCTTTGCCTGCCGCAAATTTAGTGTTTCCAATTCGGACCGCGAGGACATATTCACCAAACACGGCTACACTAATTGGAAAAACGCTCTACAAAAAGACGGTGACGGCTTACACAAACACGCATCTAGTATCCCGCACATCAGAGCCATGTCTGCATGGCAAGAGTATTGGCGTCAGGCAGAGACGGGTGAAAGCATAGTCAACTACTGGGTCCAACCCAGATAGAAAAGAATAGATATTATGTGAAAAGCATTGGGGAGGTCGTTCAGTTCTTTGCAGTCAATGAACTGGCTCTGCGTGGTCACAGTCACAAAGGTGGGGAGGAGGGACTTTTCCCTAAGTTCTTTGATTACACAATCAAAAAAGATGCCAAACTTGCAGAAATTGTAAAATACATCCCAGAAAATGCAAAATACATATCCAATGTAATTCAAAATGAAATAATTGAGACTCTTGCCAAAATGGTTGTAAAAGATATTAAGGCCAAATATGAAAAGCTGAATCTCCTGGACTTTGCATTAAAAGTGATGGTACCAGGGATCGCTGTAACATTGAGCATTTGTTTGTAGTGATTAGATTTGTCCAGAAGTCCATCCCTGAAGAACACCTGATTGGCTTAATTGAACTGAATCAGCTTGATGCTGAATATATTTGTAACCAAATTCTGTCACATCTCTCTGAGCTAGGTTACAGCCCAGACAATTTAGTGTGTCAGTGTTTTGATGGTGCTTCTGTCATGTTTGGGGCAAGGGGTGGTGTCCAGGCTTTGTTACAAAACAAAGTTGGTAAGTACATTCCATATGTACACTGCTACAACCACCAGCTCCATTTAGCTGGTAGCAGTGATACATGCAATGGAATCAGAACTTCTGGCTAAGAAGTTCTTTGACTGGTCAAATTCATTGAACACATTTTGTCACAGACATTATGTTTCACACACATAAAATACACCCACACTGAAAAGACTTCTAGAAATACGATGGACCAGTCATTATGATGTCACAAAGTCCATTGTCAACAATGAGGAAGCTATAAGGGGGCTTCTCTCAGAGATAGCAGAGGCTGACACTGCCCCTTTTGACTTTTGCATAGAGGCATGTGGTCTTTTGACCCAATTAAAAAAGCAGAATTTGTTCAATACAGGAAAATTCCTCTTTCATGTGCTTGGTGTGCTGAAACCAGCCAATGCAATTCTACAGGCACATGCAGTGGATTTGTGCACTGGTGGGGAGGTGGTGACAGCTTCACTGGCCACACTGAAGGAGATGAGATGCGGGAGGAGCATTTCTCTCAGTGTGAAAGTAGGCCTAACAATTCGCTCAAAAGAAAACATAAAGTTAATTCAATTCACAGCTTGATGATAGTATTGTCGTGTCTATGCTTAGGCATGGTGACTCTGATGAACAAATTGCTCCTAATCAGACGTTTAAAAGGGCTATGTTCAGCATTCTTGATAGAGCTATTGTGGAAATGGAGACAAGATTCTCTCAGAGAAATGTTGAATTATTGAGGGCCACATCACTTCTCCTGCCAAAATCAGAATTAATTCTTGATTATTCTCTCCTGAAATCACTTCAGGCACTTGCAGGCACAGAGCAAAACAGCCTGAGCTTGCAAAATGAAATTGCTATGGCAAAAGCAATGTTGATCAATAAGCTGCCAGCTGATGCTAATCTCTCTGAAGCATACAAATGCATTCAGCAGTGCAAAGAGGCCTTCCCTATGTTGCATTCGCTATATGTCACAGCACTCATCATTGGTGTGTCTTCAGCTGCATGCGAAAGCTCTTTCTCTACTTTGAACCGCATTCTCACTCCACTCTGCCAACCAATGCTGCATTCAAGAAAGAGAAATTTAGTCATTCTGGCACATGAGAAAAACATCACAGAAAATCTAGACATGAATGAATTTATTTCAGAATTTGCCAAGAGTAACCACAGACTGGTCCTGTAGATAATATCCAGGTTAAACACTGGAAACTGATATCCTATAGCCTCCCTAATGACTACAATGAGCCATGTTTCTGTTCTTGCTCTCATATGTTGTATACATTTGACTTTATTGATATTTACCTTGTAGATGTAGTTCTATATTTGTTCACAAAAAATAATAATACAAGTTCCATTGCCTCTGTTAATTTTATTGAACAATAGGCTATGATTTATGCCACAATTTTTGCTTTTATATGTTATATAAAACTTTGTTGTTATTATTATTTGACCCCCCTACAAACATGGGGATGGATGGATGGATGGATGGATGGATGGATGGATATTTTTTGCACCCCCAGACAAGCCAAATGCCCACCCACACATGATGTTCTGGTCACACCTCTGGTTAAGAGTGGCATTCCACTGGGTCAGTGCTGGGGCTGCTGCTATTTTTAATATATATATACATTAAATTAATTAAATAGGAATATAAGTAACAAGCTGATTAAGTTTGCAGATGATACCAAGATAGGTGGATTTGCAGATAATCTGGAATCGGTTAAATTTCTACAGAGGGAATTGGACATTAATGTCAGTAAATGTAAAGTATTACATGTTTCCACAACCCTGAACTGAAGTAAGCAGGTTTAAGACATTTTTGTTATGTTACATTATTCTTTAAGACGTGTATATTAGGTTAATTAGCGCCTCCAATTTAGCACAGTAATGGTGAACATGGGTGTGTACTTAAATTTGCTGTGGTGATGGATGGGTTCTCTCTCCAGGACTTTTTTGTACCTTTTGCTTAGTGCTGCTAAGATAGGATTTGGCTTCTTCACATCCTTGCATTGGAATGATCAGAAAAAGGAAAGGGACATGCAGTTGGGTAGATTGTCCTTCAAAGTTTTTTGTTCTTTTTAGGCAAGTGCATGTAATATGTCATAATACAGTTCAGTTAATTTTTTTATAACTTTCTGGTGCTTTCTGGATCCTTTTCGGGACCTTTGGGAACCTGAAGGTGACAAATATTTAGTTCAACTTTATGACTAAATTTTTTATCATAGTTTTTATTTAATCAGTTAATTAAGTAAGCAATTAATTAATTAATTAATTAATTAATTAATTAATTAATTAATGTATGCACTTATGTATCAGGTCTCAGATAAGCGGAAGAGGATGGATGGATGCACTTATGTATTTATGTATTTATTTATTTATTTTGTATTTTTCATGACTCCATCTTTTTTCATGGACGTTGCTATTCTGCATTACTGTAGATTTTTATTTGTGACATTACAGACACACTGGTATAAATGTTAATTGTTTTACTTTTGCAGTATCTAAGATTGCAGAATAATCTAAAGATTTTGTGCATTTCTCTTTGATTTTTAATTCTCTGGCTCTTGAAATTTTTGAACTAACTCATTTGACTAAGATTTCTTGATTTAATTTTGAGCTTTGGTACAGTTGTTTCCTCAGTTTGTGCGTTTTTTTTCAATAAAATCTCCTCTGCTTATCCACTCTTTAAAATGCTGTCTCAGAAATAGTTTGAGACAGCACATAATGTGAAAAGCTTTTGCTGTAATTACCATTTATGTCTGTCTTTCCACATGAAACTCAGTGCACCAATTTTGTTGAAGTGTGGCACTCTTAAGATGTGTGCCCAAAAACAAACTGAACTTTTTTTTTTAAATTATTAACTCACTTGCAACTTAATCAGCCATGTCTCCTTCAAAGTCTCCTATCCCCCCCTTCTCTATTTATATGCCACTTTTTCAATGGGTTTTCCATTTCTGGAATACACCCTGGAAGTCATTTTGTGGAATGCCACATAGGTCCCTTGGCGAATTTCCTTTAATTTAAAATTGGCGACCTTACAGTGTGGATTTCAACTTTGTGAACAAAATAAAGTTCACGGGGGCTGCACACCTACATTTCATCACCTATTATGACATGTTTCAGAAAGGTTTCATCAGCATTCAAACAATCTAACAACTCCTGACTGATTGTTCGCTTTTTGCTTTTTTGTCAAGAGATGAGGAACAAATTTTGCAGCAACACAGTGCATCTGCAGTATTTCAGTCAAAATTGTGTAACACAAACTTTTACTGATGCCTACTCCTTCAGCAACTTCACGAACAGACAGGTGATGATTTTCACAAATTGATCGCTGACCAGTTTTGGGATCATCTGCCTGATTTGAATCAAATCATCTGCCCAATTTAAAATGTCAGCACCATTCGTAAAATTGTGTCTAGCTTAAACAATCCTCTCCGTAAGCGTGCTGCAAGTCTCAGTAAACGTTTCTGCCAATTTCACAAAGAATTTCACAGAAAAACATTGCTCTTCAAGATCCTTCATATTTCACCTTAGCAAAAATTGCAAAAGGCACAGGAGACAAGTTCACCCCACTGCATGTATTGGTGACTAATTGGTGTGGCGTGATCAAGCAAATAGGGATTTTAATGTTTAAGGTCACCGCTACCCACCAGCACGATAGCAGGTCTTCTATGTTGGCTTGTTGGCACTCACTAGCCATACCACATGAATTTCAGAACAGTTAATCCACCTGAAGCTAAGCATGTTTGGGTCCAGCCAGTACTTGGAAGGGAGACCATTTAGAAAAAGCCTGGGTTGCTGCTGGAAGAGGTGTAGGTGAATTCAACAAGGGGTACTTACCCTGTCATCTGTATGTGGATCCCAGTGCAGTGATGGTGACACTGTGCTGTATAAATGGCACTGTACTTCAGATGAGATGTAAAACTGAGGTCCCAAGTCTCTGTGGTAATAAAAGAACCCTGGGCATCTTTTGTAAAGAGTAGGTTTATTCCTGAGGTACTGACTAAATTGCCCATCTCTGCCTGGGCAGAGGCTTCCTAACCATTCCTTGTCTCTAATTGGCTAATTATCTCTTTCACCCCTTTGCCACCTAATAATTAATGTGTGCTAAGCATACCTGCACAAAATGGCTGCTGTTGCATCATCCAGGTGGATGGGGCACATCGGTGGTGATTGAAATGTCTCCCCCCTCTCTATGTAAATCACTTTGAGTACCTTGAAATGTGCTACATAAATGCAATGTCTTCTCCTTCTTAAAAGCCTCTTTTCATTTTGCCATTCTGGAGCATTGAGTTTTGCTTGATCTATAATAATAAAAGGCAAAGCCCTCACTGACTGACTCACTCACTCACTGACTCACTCATCACTAATTCTCCAACTTCCCGTGTAGGTGGAAGGCTGAAATTTGGCAGGCTCATTCCTTACAGCTTACTTACAAAAGTTAGGCAGGTTTCATTTCGAAATTCAAAGCGTAATGGTCATAACTGGAACATATTTTTTGTCCATACACTGTAATGGAGGAGGCGGAGTCACGTATCGCGTCATCACGCCTCCTACGTAATCACGTGAACTAAAAACAAGGAAGACATTTACAGCACGAGTCACACGCGGGAACGAAGGTAAGTTACGTTAATTTTTGACTGTCTTTTAATACTGTGTGAGCATACATATTAACACATGTGCAATTAAACGTGTGCATTTACGGGGTGATTTCTCAGGCTTAAAAGCTCACCTTTTATCAAACGCGGGAAGAAAGGTAACTGACGTTGTTCACTGTCTTTTAATACTGTGTAACCATACATATTAACACATGTCCAATTAAACGTGTGCATTTACGGGGTGATTTCTCAGGCTTAAAAGCTCGCCTTTTACTAAAAAGGTAAATGCAAAACTATTTTCAATCAGTTTATTGAAACGCTCCCGTTAAGGATTGCAATAACATATTCGCGAGATAAAAGAACGAAGTAGGGGGAAATGGAGGAACAGCCGCAAACAGCGAAGAGCAAAAAATTAATTAAACAATTGAGAACGGAGCGAGTTAAGCATACAAGCGTGTTCATAAGGGAAACAAAAGCACGGTGTAAAACGTAAGTTTAAATTAAGTTAATAGAAACGCTCCCGCTGCGGATTGCAATAACATATTCGCGAGATAAAAGTTTAATGAGAAGACACGAGGTATAAACGAAGCACACGCCGTGGCGCAACGTTAGGGGCAACAGTTTCAACCATTCTATGATCTGCTTCTCGCAACTGAAAGACGGCACATGGCGGATGTTAGCCGACTTGCTGACCGCAACGTTAGGGGCTTCAACTATGGCGCTGACGCCATATCTCAGTGCCAACACTTTGCAGACTGTACTTAAAAGACACGCCCTCCTCACTGGACAGTTAAAAACACCAATCAAACTAACGATGACATCAAGTATTACCCAATCAAAAGTAGGAAAGGAGGCATCTTCATAAAATGCGTGTGGGATGATTTGCATGAGACGCTGCTTTAAAAAAAAATGATAAAAAAAATACGGGATAAATCCCGTCCAGTATTGATTCAAAACGGGACGCGCAATTTCATTCTCAAACGCGGCACGATTCCGTATTTTAAAGGACGGGTGGCAACCCTACAGTGCCAGGTAACCACCCATACAATAAGATTGTAATTCAGACTAGGAATGCAATGAATGTAATTACCCCGATCTACATACAAGGCGAAAGTCTTGCAACATTCAAAGATGATGGTTTGGGATAATTAGTACTTATTAAGTACAACATTGAACATAAAAGAGCTTCTGAAGCCTTGAACCGAAAAAAGCAAGATCTCACAGATCGTAAAAAAAAAAAAGGAGGTAATGTCGTTTTACTCGCTGTAGATTTTACTCAAACATTACCAGTTATTCCACGAGGGAGACCAGCAGATGAACTCAACGCGTGTTTAAAATCCATGCTTCTCCCACGGTCGGTGATATGTCGCGTGTTCTCGGGTAGGTACACCAAAAAATGTATACATTTAAGCATGTAATGGCCAAAGAAAAAATGAGGTATACCCGAAGGCACTGCAGTAGTACTCAATGTAATTTTACTTCTTAAATGTTAATGTTTTACTGTTTAATAATTTATACACTTCTTATATATTGTTCAAATTCTTTTATGAAAATACCAGTGACAGCGCAATGCACGATAACATGGAGTGAATACACCATACGCATCTGCCCACGGCCGCCCTGGTGTGCGCAGATAGGAGTTGATTCTAAAATAAAATAAACATAAAAACAGTAATACATTCATCACCCATAAAGCGGATAGCAGACGTGACGTATTATATGTGTACCACATTTCAAGTCAATACGTGAAACGGTTTGCAAGCTACATGTGATTTAAAATCCTGCACAGACCAACGAAAAGCCACGGTAGCAAATTATTGAAGAAGATTTTACTGTTTAATAATTTATATTTATATGAAATGTGCTTCTTATATATTACTTCATATTCTCATATGATAATGATGTTAATGTTGTTTATATTGATTTCTATGTTATTGTAAGTGCATCTATGTGTGTATATGTATGTATGTATGTGTATATATATATATAAAAAATATATATATTAAAAATATATGTGTATATGTATATATAATATATCTGTATATGTGTGTATATGTGTGTGTATATGTGTATATGTATATATATATGACAGCAACACTCATAACAATGACAACACAATTACATTGACAATCATGTTACGTTATGTTTAAAATGTTTCCTTTACTTTTTCATAACCTCTTTAACACACTACTTCGAGTTGATTCTACAATAAAATAAAATAAACATAAAAAGAGTAATACAATCATCACCCATAAAGCGGATAGTAGAGGTGACGTACTATATGTGTACCAGATTTCAAGTCAATAGGTGAAACGGTTTGCGAGCTACAGGTGATTTAAAATCCTGGACAGACACACAAATTGCCACGGTAGCAAATTACAGAAGAAGATTTTACTGTTTAATAATTTATATTTATATGAAATGTGCTTCTTATATATTACTTCATACTCTCATATGATAATGATGTTAATATTTATATTGATTTCTATGTTATTGAAACTGCATGTATGTGTGTATATGTATGTATATATATATATATATATATATATATATATATACTAGCAAAATACCCGCGCTTCGCAGCAGAGAAGTAGTGTGTTAAAGAGGTTATGAAAAAAAAAGGAAACATTTTAAAATAACGTAACATGATTGTCAATTTAATTGTGTTGTCATTGTTATAAGTGTTGCTGTCTTTTTATATATATATATATATATATATATATATATATATATATATATATATATATATATATATATATATATATATATATATATATATATATATATATATATATATATATATATATATATATATTATATATATAATATACACACACACATAAACATTTATATACATATACATATATATACATATCTACATATACACATATCTACATATATATACACACATACATAAACACACACATAAGACTTATTGACTGAAACGGGCTTTCACGAAAACAGTTAGGACTTTGCTACAGGATACACCCTCCACAAGTTAACCAAGTAAAAATAAAATATATATTTCTGTTTTATTTAAACCTTTTAAGTTCATATGCATAGCCCCATTTGGCTGTTTAATTTTTTTTTTCTTTCTTCAGTAATATTTAATCTCCTTAAAGAAAAAGAACATATCCATTTTACTTTTTTTGTATCTGTGTAGTAATATTTTAGTGTAAAAGAATAACCAGTATTTAAACCTTTTATGTTACTTTATACATTTATTTTACACAATGTTGAAAAATTAATAAGAAAGCTACATATTTTGGCAGCTGCTGCTTTCATTTTCAATGAAATGAAAAAAGCTCTCCAAGAGAAAACGTCAATGAAGAAGAAACAGTTTGCACTATCTAAAAAGGAGAAACCCTCATTTATAAAAGTTTGCTGCAGATGACTTAACTGAAAATAAATGAATAGTTCCTATGTGTATAATACATATTTATCTATTTCACTTATGCCTTTATTCCACCAACTTACAACATCTGAAATACAATTTGTTACATTACTTTTGTTTTTTGCAGCACAGGCAGGTGAAGTGACTTCCTCAGGGTCACACAGTGGTGTTAGTACCAGGATTTGAACTGACAAGCTCCGGGTTTGCTGAAATATTACTGAAGAAAGAAAAAAAACGAAAATGGGCAAATAGGGCTATGCATACAAATGTCCATCCATCCATTATCCAACCTGCCATATCCTAAATACAGGAACCAATAAGTAGATATGTATATATATAGTATATATATATATATATATATATATATATATATATATATATATATATATATATATATGTGAATGTATGTATGTATATATCTATGTCTATATATATATATATATATATGTAGATATGTAAATTTGTATATGTATATATATGTTTATGTGGATGTGTATATACGTATGTATATGTAGATATGTGTATATGTAGATATGTATATATATATGTTTATGTATATATATGTTTATGTGTGTGTGTGTGCATATTATATATATAAAAGACAGCAACACTCATAACAATGACAACACAATTACATTGACAATCATGTTACGTTATTTTTAAAATGTTTCCTTTTTTTTTCATAACCTCTTTAACACATTACTTCTCCGCTGCGAAGCGCGGGTATTTTGCTAGTGTGGAATAAAACAAATTTAAATGATTTTAGCACAAGGCACATTCAACTTGTGAAAAGTGAAGGGATCTTGATTCTTTCTGAACCTACTGTTTAAGAAATTTAATTTACAGTTAGTCACAGACCCTCCACAATCAACAACTAACAATAAGACATCAACTGATGACATTTTTACATCACTTTATTGGAATCTTGTGTCTATGAAAGCTATTGAACAAGCACAAGCCTATTTTGGCAATGTTTTTAACCATGTGATGTAAAGGGGTGTCAAAAAGCACATATTTAATGCATTCTACTAACACATGTACACTTATTGTATTCTATTAGGCCTGTGTAACAAATACAATACAATACAATTTATTTTTTGTATAGCCCAAAATCACACAAGAAGTGCCGCAATGGGCTTTAACAGCCCCTGCCTCTTGACAGAACCCCAGCCATGACTCTCTAAGAATACAAGAAAAAACTCCCAAAAAAAAACTCTTGTAGGGAAAAAATGGAAGAAACCTTGGGAAAGGCAGTTCAAAAAGAGACCCCTTTCCAGGTAGATTGGGCGTGCAGTGGGTGTTAAAAAGAAGGGGGTCAATACAATACAGTACAATACACAGAAAAGAACAAATCCTCAATACAGTATAAAAATAAAAAATTTAGAAGTAGAATTTAACAGCAGATGATATCACATAATATGATTTGGATTGTTGTCCTAGCTGGGATGGACTCCCTTCCCTTACTTTAGCTGGGAGGCCAATATAATGAATGGTACAGAAAGGAATAACAACAGCACTGGCATCCCAACATTTATGCATAAGAATCACAAAGCCTAGCTGGGATGCCAAAGGACAAAATGGATGGAGCATCCCAACAGGCATAAGTAATGGACTCTTTCCTGGATGGGCGAATACATATATGAGAGACTACCTCTCACATGCACCCCATAAGCTTAGATGGCAGCATCCCTTATGGTAAACCCTGGTATGGACGCCCACAGGGCATCATGGGAGTTATGGCTTCTGAACAAGGCATGTGTACCCATTCAGTGAAAGCTTTCAGGTGTGGGATAGTTGCCTTGTGTGAGTGTTTCAGATAACAATTATTTAAAAGTATAGTGTTAAAAGGTGAAGATTGAAATAAAAAATGCATTATTACAAGTTTACACACTCCTTGAATAATTTCCACAGCTGCCTTGTCTAGTCACCTCATCAGGAAGTGCATTTGTTCCAAGATCTCTGTTTACAGACAAATTTGCATGTGACGTTTTTAGATATTCCTGTATGTAAATATGCCTCTTGTCTTCCACAGTGAACAAATGACCCATTCAGGTTTACTCAGTGTACTGGCCCTTAATCTGCTGTCATCTGCTAGACTGCTCCTTTTCCCAGAAGTCATGATGACACCTGTGACATCAAATACAGAAAAGGCCTCTGGAGACATTTCTGGTCAGGAAAATATGTTGGGGCTAATCACAGGAGCTGCTACTCCAGCAGTCACTATGAATATGGATACAAGCACAACCAGCCAAACCATGTCCACCAGTCTGACAAGTCCAAATCCAACCATGAAAACATCAACTGAAAGTAATCTGGCAAGTTCCACTGATTTGATTATAACATCTCCCCAGACAAATATCATGGGTCCACTCACAGACAGTGCCACAAACAGTGGAAGTGACCAAACAAATTCCATAAGTTTCACTAACAGCAAAAGTGACCGCACAACCTTAATGAGTACGGCCACCAGTGCAAGTGACCAGATGATTTTACCGAGTGTCACGGGCAGGATAAGTGACAAAACAAGTATGATAAGCATCTCAAACAGCACAAATGGCCAAGCAAGCTCATTGAGTACAGCTACTAAAGAAACTTACCAAACAAAATCAGTTCAAGCATACAATGATGTAAATAACCAGACAACCTCATTAAGTACACCTTCCAGAATGGATCAAACAAGTTTAATGAGTACAGATACAACAAGTATAATAAGTAACACTCCCTCCATGAGTGGCCAAATAACTCCTACAAATATTGACAACAGCATGAGTGACCAACCACCTGCGGAGAGCACAGATACCATCAAAACTACAAAAACTATGTCAGATCAAAAAGAAATTACTATAAGTGACCAGACACTTTCATCAAGTGACCAAACAAGAGTTATATTTATCACCACAATGTTAAGTGACCAAACAAATCTGACAAGTACAACTGACAGCATAAGCACTGCTATCACAATTGATCAAACAGGTTCAGTGGGCACTACTACTAATAGAAATGACCAAACAAGCACAATGGTAACTACTGCTGTCAATAGCGACCCAACAAGTTCAGTGAGTATTGCTATAAGCACAAGTGACCCAACAAGTTCAGTGGGCACTACTACTACCACATGTGATCAATCAAGTTCAGTGGACTCTTCTACCAACACAAGTCACCAAACAAGCTCAGTGGCCACTACTACTGGAAAAAATGACCAAACAAGTTCAGTGACTATTGTAACAAGTGCAAGTGACCAAACAAGCTCAGTGGCCACTACTACTGACAGTAATGACCAACAAAGTTCAATGACTATTGCTACGAGTGCAAATGACCTAACAAGTCTAATGGACACTTCTGCTAAAACAAGTGACCAAACAAATTCAGCAAACACTAATATTGACACAAGTGAATATGCAAATTCATTGGACTCTACTACCACAACAAGTGAACAAACAAGTTCACTGGCTGGTACTACTGGCACAAATGATCAAACAGTATCAATTACCATTGTTACAAGTAACCACACAAGATCAATAAACAGTACTACCAGCACAAGTGATCAAACAGTTTCAGTGGACACCACTGCTAACACAATTGAGCAAACAAGTTCAGTGGGCACTACTACTACCAGAAGTGATCAATCAAGTTCAGTGGACTCTTCTACCAACACAAGTGACCAAACAAATTCAGTGATCGCTACTACTAATGTAAGTGAGCAAACAAGATCAGTGGACACTACTACTAGCACAGGTGACCAAACAAATTCAATGACTTTTGCTATAAGCACGACTGAGCAAACAAGTTCAGTGGGCACTACTACTGGCACAAGCAACCAAACAAGTTCCATGACTTTTGCTATAAGTGGAAATATCCAAACAAGTACAATGGAAACTACTATTGGCACAAGTGACCAAACAAGTTCAGTGGGCACTACTACTACCAGAACTGATCGATCAAGTTCAGTGGACTCTTCTACTAACACAAGTCACCAAACAGGTTCAGTTGCCATTACTACTGGCACAAATCACCAAACAAGTTCAATGACTATTGCTGTAAGTGGAAATGACCAAACAAGTTCAATGTACACTACTACTAACACAAGTAACCAAACAGATTCAGTGAACACTACTACTACTGCAAGTGAGCAAACAAGATCAGTGGACACTACTACTAGCACAGGTGACCAAACAAATTCAATGACTATTGCAATAAGCACAAGTGACCAAACAAGTCCATTGGACACTACTACTAACACAAGTAACCAAACAGTTTCAGTGGACACCACTGCTAACACAATTGAACAAACAAGTTCATTGGACACTACTACTACAATAATTGATCAAACAAGTTCAAACTACACTGTTACTGGCACAAGTGACCCGTCAAGTTCAGTTGTCCCTACTTCTGGCACAAATGACCAAACAAGTTCAATGACTGTTGCTATAAATACAAATAACCAAGCAAGTTCAATGGATACTGTTATTACAACTACTACTACCGCAAGTGACCCATCAAGTTCAGTAAATTCAACTACTAACACAAATGACAAAACAAATTTAGTGGTCCCTACTACTGGCACAAGTGACCAAACAAGTTCTGCAGTCACTACTACCAACACAAGTGAGCAAACAAGTTCAATGAAAAGTTCTATTAACAGAAGTGACCAGACAAATTCAGTGAACATTACTACTGTGACAAGTGATCAAACACGTTCACTAGACACTACTACTGGCACAAGTGACCAAACAAATTCAGTGAGTATTGCTATAAGCAAAAGTGAGCAAACAAGTTCAGCGGACACTACTACTACTAACACAAGTGGGCAAACAAGTTTGATTAAGACTTCTACTCATACAAGTGGCCAAACAAGTTCAGTGGTCATTATTACTAGCACAAGTGAGCAAACAAGTTCACTGAGTACTGATATAAGCACAAGTGACCAAACAAGTTTAGAGGCCACTACTACTGCTGTAAGTAAACATGCAAGTTCAGTTGACACTATTACTGGTGCTAGTAATCAAACAAGTTCAATGGATACAACTACTGGTGAAAATCATCAAATAAGTTCATCAAATAATACTACTACTGTCACAAGTGAGCAAATCAGTTCAAAGGTAACTAGTACTGGTATAAATTACCAAACAGTTTCATTGAGTACCTCTACAAACCTGAGTGACCATATCAGTTCAGTGAATACTCCTTCTGGCACAAGAGACCAAATCAGTTCAATGGATACCACTACTGGTGCAAATGACCAAATAATTTCATCAAGTATGGTAACAAGCACAAGTGACCAAATCAGTTCAGTGAGTACAAATGAGCAAACCAATTTAGTGAGCAGCTCTACAAGAATAAGTCACCAAACCAGTTCACTGAGTGCTGCTACAAGAACCAGTGAACAAACCCATTCAAAGGGCAATACTACAGGAATGAGGAACCAAACAAGTTCAGTGAGTGCTGCTATAAGTAAGAGTGACCAAACAATTTCAATGGATTCTTTTACTGGTTCAAATGCAAGCAATCCTACAAGTAGAGTCGATCATGAAACTCAGACATTTACCTCAAGCTATACAAGCCTCAAGTCAGTCTCAACAGCTCAAGAGTTTTCTAAAAGTGCACCTGTGACTACAGGCTTTACAGTTTTAACAACTGGCATCAATGGCTCGTACTTAGCATCAAATACGTCTTTTCAAAGGTGAGTGACTTCAGTACTTCTCAATTCTAGTCCTTGCTCAGACACAGGTAACAACTAGTCTTAAAATGCTGTGATTGTCTCCCATCGTCTCCCATGTCATTCTTGTACAAGTTCTTTACTTTTGTAGCTCTCCTGTGCTACAAGGAGACTTCCATGAAAAATCTGGTTATTTACTGTTTTTTGAATTCTATTTACCAGAGTTGATTTTATACCTGGAATTACTTCCTTTGCTGGGGCTTCCCTCTTGGCAATCATAATCGTGGCCATCATTTATCTTATAAAAAAAAAATGCCAGTCTGCGGTGAGTACAGGAATTTTTCCTATTTTATTCATTCATTTGTATTCCTAACCCATTCATTCCAATTCATTCTTTTACAGAGCCAAAAGCTTTTCCAAAAATCATTTGTTACTATTAGGAGTCACATCCTTTTTAATTTTTTGTATGTCTCAGACTAGAGATAAAAATGTTTATGAATCCATCCATCCATCCATTTTCCAACCCACTGAATCCGAACACAGGGTCCAGGGGGATCTCCTGAAGCCAATCCCAGCCAACACAGGGCACAAGGCAGGAACCAATCCCAGGCAGGGTGCCAACCCACCGCAGTGTTTATGAATCAGACCCAAGAATTTCATTTTTACAATTGATCTTGTACTAAAATGCTACCTTTAAAAGTTGTTACTCTTTTTTGTCAACATTTTATTATTTCGGGATATGCAGCACGGTCATTTCCATGGCCATGGTGCACCAGGAATGTGATAGAGGTGGCTTCATTAGTGTGAGGGTGTAAACTTGGTCACTTGGGATTCTTATTTATGGTGACTCCTGGAATTCAAATGTAATCTGAATATGTCTGACAGCGTTTTGATGATTCTCTTTTTCTGACTTCCCATTAGCGATTTTTTGCTTTGTGTCTATTCTCCTGGTCATTCCTCATAAAAATTTTTGCCAACTATTTTTTCTAGTCACTACAGCTACAAGGCTTGAACAAGCCAGTGACCAAGAGGCAAGTATGCATTGACAGTAATCCATGCATGGCCAATTTACAATCATTAATCAGCCTAAGCTGCCCGTGTTTGGGATGTTAAAGGAAACTACAGTAAACAGAGAAAAAGCTATGGGGACATGGAATGAACATACAGACTCCACACACAGTGACAAGGTCATGTAATCTTAAGAGGCAGGAGTGCAACCCACTGCATCAACATGCCATCCATTTTCAAACTGATAAAATATTTTTGTATCTCATCTCATCTTCTTATCTTCTTTTCCTGGTAAGGGTTGTGGAGGCATCAGGCCTTCCCTGTCCTCAGCTACAGGTTGAATCATTCGCAAGGCAGCTGAGAGATATAATATTTTAAGCATGTTCTGGGTTTGCTACAATGGGACGTGCCCAGAGCAGCTCTAGGGGAGCCTCCTGTGGGTAATTCTTACCAAATGCCCAAACCACCTCCACTGGCCCCTCTCTACTTGGAAGAGTAGCAACTCTTCTCTGAGGCTCTCAGAAATCAAGTTTGTCTCTTCAGGGGGCTTGTACCACACAGAGCTGCTTGTTCAGTTCTGACCGCAACTGCTTGATTTCATCCTTATTTCTAGACTTGAATGCTCAATTCTTCATATTCAACAGGGCTTTCAATTCTTTTGTGATCCTTGGCTTGTTGTTAGGAAAATAGAGCACTCTCTTTATGGGGACTGCTATCCATATAAAAGCTGATGTAGTCTGTGATACAATGGCTCAATTTTATATTGCAGTGGGAAATGGTTTCCCAATGCTCCTGAATTATTCTGGCTTCCTGTTTTGGGAAGGTGTAACCAGTCATCCTTGCCAGAGTGGCAGTCAACCACATCCTCCTTTACACCTGTTTTAATTAGGACTCTTAAGAGTGTGTTTATAGAGTAGAGGACAATCCATGTTTCACCTGTTTAAACTACCATATTCTACTCTACATCAGGTTACACTTCCTCCAATGCCACCATTATTTCCTCTGCACTTTTCAATACTAGGGTATTAAAATCTACATATTTTAAAGGATACTGACAAGTTTGATTCACGCATAAGTGTACAATGCCTTAATCTTTACTACTTGCCTTTCTGTGCACAGTACGTTTGATTCATGCATAAGTGTACAATGCCTTAAACTTTACTACGTGCCTTTCTGTGTACCTGAAAGTACCTGAGTGAACGTGATCGCAGTGAGACAATCGCCTTTCAGTGTTATTGAACTTATTGAACTAGAACTTTGGTTGCAAGCCAATTGGGCCCTTGAGCAAGGCTCTTAACCTGTAATTGCTTTGTCCCAGGTATGACGTTAATCTGGATCCAGTCCTGAAAGCAGGTCCTCCAAGTTACGGGGAAAACTTGGGGCTTAGTGGCAGGACTGGCACTCCAGCCACCATGAAAAAACCTCACCCTGTTCCAGTGTGGTGCTGAGGTGTCACCCGCTGCACTTGGGTCCCAATTCAGGTCGTTCATTGTGTTATGGGTGTGAAAACACGCTACCAGTGCATGCTCCCCAGCCAAGAACCACAGGGTACCAATCCATCACAAGGCAGACTTACAATCATATCCACACTCACACATATGGTCTAATTTACAGTAACTTAAACTGTGCATATTTGAGATGTGGAAGGAAACTGGAGCACCAGGGTAAAAAACCACATGAACCTGGGCAGAATGTGCACAATGCACAGGTACGGACTGGGGTTGGATTTCAAACTAGAGCTCTAGAGCTGTGAGGCAGAAACACTTGACACCCTGCCAACAATATTCATCAGGCATAAAAGATTTTAAATTGCTTGTGCCATGACTGAGATAAACTGAATTTCATCTCCATCATCCCTAATAACAATGGAGTGTAAAAAAGCCAAAGTTACAGCCAATCCGAGGGAAGGTAGATTTGAACGAGAGGAGCAAGAATGATGTACAGTACGTTCCAGCTTGGATATTTATTGTTGTTTTATGGCCTGAATAATATTGTTTTCTTGCGAAGATCAAATATTTAGACAATGATGGGAGCTGTCATGCATATAATTAAGTGGACAAGATACCAGCAACATAAACAGCCTATATAAATACATGAGGTACACACTCAATAGTAGTTTCAGTCAGCTGCACTTCTTGAGGATGACCAATGGATGTCTCCATTGCATCTTGTTTGAGGCATCATTCTGAATTGGTCTCTAGCATCAGGGTTATTCAAATAAAGACAAATTTAGGTTACTAAATATTTATAGGGCCATTGTAGGCACATGTAGAACACAGTAAAATTCTTACCTGCATGTGGAAATCAGCATGCCGCAAGTCATATGAAAGATATAATGGTGATTTTTAACTCATTTTAAAAATATTTTTAAATCACTTTGATTGAATATGGGCGCCATAAAATTAATAATCATCACTTAAAAAAAATATGAATTGGAAACTACTATAGATCAATCATATATATACTATATGCCTTTAATTACTTCTCTACAAAATGCAATCCTTTTTAATTTCTTTTTTCTGCCATTTTAGAAATCTCCTTGCAATAGACTGCCCTTCCAGTTCAACAGAAGCTTTCTTCTTTCTCTGTATGCTGCGATATTCCATGTCTCTGCTGCTATTTCTCTAATTGTCATGCGTCAACTTCTTGATTTTGCTCTCTTTAAAAACAGTTTACAGGTGAACACTTAGAGGCTGATCAGAAATGTCTATGATCCTATTTTTAAAGGGCTTTGCCCATTGCCTGACACTGCTAATCCCCACACAAATATACCCTATTTTATTCCTGTTCTCGATATCACATTGTGGCATGGCTATGCAGTCAAGAAGTTACCCCTGTCTGTGGGAAGACATCTGAGATTCAAGGATAAAAGGATTTAATCATCTCTTTAGACCTCCTAGCACAAACATATAAGATATTATAGAATTCCAAGTAAGGTTGGCAGGCCAGTTGGCCTTGGGCACCAGATTTGTGACCCTGTATCACTTGTGTCTGTGAATTTGTCTGTTATATCTGGCTGTGGTCTCCCACAAATTTTAATTTTCCCAAGTAAAGCTTTTATTATTTTCATTATTATACTGCAATAATAGTTTATATTGTCATAATCTGTTCAGCATCAATTTGAGATTTCTCTGTATTTACTCTGAGAATTGAATTGAATTTGAATTGTTATATATAATTATCGTGTAAACTGGGATACCCCTTAAGCCAGTGTTAACCTTGTAATCTACAGACCATCTGTTATGTATGGAAATCAGACTTTAATACATTTTTGTTGATCATGATGGTAGTGAGTATGACATGTTGCATGTTGGTTAGATAGGCAAGTAAGAATTTCACTGTATTCTGTATGTGTGACAATACTACTTCTGTTATGACTACTCAGTGAAAAATGCTACACAAAAGAAAATGACTTTACATGAACTGACTTGATACACAATGTTCATTGAATGCTAACCACATTAATTTTTTCCTGCTCAACAAATTCTATCAGTGCAAGTTGTCAAACCAAGATGCTTGCATTGGCCATTTGCTTGCACAAACTATGAATGCTTAACTGAGGTAGATGGTGGCATTCTTCATTCAGGTGTGAAATTAGAGAAGGATCTGCGCTGATATTGCACATTTAAATATTGACTGGATTTTTTTTTCAACGTGTTCAATTCTTTCGATACAACCTTCATATAAAATTATGTCAATATTCAAATTTCATTATAGCAAGTAAAGAAATGCAAAAAAAAGTAGCAACAGTAGTCTCAGGTCTGTTTATAGTTTATCAGAACAGTGTCCCAATCTGGGCAAAAATATCAATAATGCCAATCAGTTAAGGGTTTAGTGAAAGATATCTGATACCTAGCTTATATTATACATAAGAAACATTAATAGTTACAATACAAGCAGTACAATAAAACCCAAAATAGTAGAGTATAATGTCAAAATAAGATAAGCTTCAGGGAAATTTGATTAATTTGATTGATTAAAACAATCTATTAATATCCAGGCAGCAGTCAGAATATAAAAAGAACAAAGCCCATCCACACATGCATTATCACACCTGCTTAATTCATTACAGGACCACCGGAGATGGAGTCTATCCTGGCAGCACTAGTTGCAAGGCAGAAACAAACACTGGACAAGGTGCCAGTCCATCACTAGACACAAGAACCATGTGCTAATCATTAAAAAAATTAAAGCACAGTCAACATCAGTACCGAGTATTCTTTTATCAAAGAATCCAATAAACTGCACTCACACAAAACAGAAAGGAAGAGCAAGAGGCAGAATTTAGTTATGGATAAAATTCTACATTTGAGGTCTAAATGGTAGCAACTTTAACTTCATTAATTGCAATGCTGCTAGTAAAATATATATGATTATAATGTAAAAATTGAACAAATACTGTATGTCAAAGAAGGCAGGGACTGAGAAGTTTAAAAAAAGAGATGATTAGAGCAATGCAAACATTTACAAATCTGATATGAGACATAATCAAAGGATCTTCTTACCAGAAGTATATGCTTTTTTACAATTATAATAGTAATAACAATAATATTAATATGTATTGGTATTATTATGAACTTTCTTATGATAATTACTTGAACTTTATTGCCAGGGAACATAGTTGCTAGGAATTCATCATCTTCTTCTTCTTCTTCTTCCTCCTTATTTTATTGGTGGATTATGATTTGGTGGCAGCACTTCAACCTCACTGATGCAGCATCCTAGGTTCAGTACCTTTGTGGATCTTCTCCTTTTCACACGTATGCAAGGTTCACTGCCCTGCATTCCAGTTTTCTCCCCACATCCCCTATAACAAGTGGTGATTTCAAATTGGGGCACTGTGAATGCGAGTGTTTGTTGGAATTACACCCTGTCCAGGGCTGGATTCTCCTTTGTTCCAAGTGCTCCTGGGATTGGCTTCATCCCCTGTGGTGCTCCTGAGAACAACCAAGTTGGTACTTAGCTTGGGCAGTGCACTACACTACATTTGGATTACTTGGGATGGTTACTGGAAACACATTATGCAGCTCTGAAGCAGAAACTGAGAAATGGTGCACATTTTTACTCTGGAGAAAGAAGGGATGGTTAGAAGGACACGTGGCAGTGCAGAGACCTGTAGATTAGGTTTTGGAGATCTCACTTTTATGGTAATCTCTTAATGAAAACAAGTGAAAATGCATTGAGCTTCTGCCCACCTCTTGTAACAATAAAGTCATTCATTCATCCATCCATTTACTTATCCATCCATCCATTTTCCAACCCGCTGAATCCGAACACAGGGTCACAGGGGTCTGCTGGAGCCAATCCCAGCCAACACAGGGCACAAGGCAGGAACCAATCCCAGGCAGGGTGCCAACCCACCGCAGGACACACACAAAGCACACACTAGGGCCAATTTAGAATCACCAATCCACCTAACCTGCATGTCTTTGGACTGTGGGAGGAAACCGGAACACCCGAAGGAAACCCACGCAGACACGGGGAGAACATGCAAACTCCACACAGGGAGAACCCGGGAAGCGAACCCGGGTCTCCTAACTGCGAGGCAGCAGTGCTACCACTGCGCCACCGTGCCGCCCCCATTTACTTATTCATTTTCAAATTCAATTTTAACAATTACTTTCCATTTGTTCCTGTTAACAGTCTGGTCAAATCATCAACTACTTGTTTCAATTCAATTCAATCATCACCAAAGAATATTGAATATTGACTATATAATTTCACTAGAAAAGAAAAATACCAAATTATATAGACATATGTTATTTTGTGTTCAAGAACATATTGTTTTCCTAAAGTTTCACTTTACGGGGTTTGAAATTGGGAATAACTGTTCAGCGTTCCTGTTGTTTACAACAAAGGAAGAACCAACTAGCTAATTACTTTTTCTTTTATCAGTTTATTGGTCAAAATTCTGTTTTTGTTAGTGTTCTGTATTTGTATGTCCCTTAATGAGTTAAATTTATATTGATTTTGATTTACATTCCTGTTTTTGTTAATTCCCAGTAGAGTGGTTTCTCTGAGGCTAGGGATCTGTGCTGGCAATCAGAAGGTTTCCAGTTCGAATTCTGTAAATGACAGATGTGACTCTACTCCATTAGGCCCTTGAGCAAGACCCTTAACCTTATTGCTCCATTCTGGGTATGACATTAATCTGCAACCAGCCATCCTGCAAACAAGTCCTCCAACTAACAGGGAAAAAATGGGCATTGGTGGCAGGATTGGCACTCCAGCTACCATTGAACACCTTATACTGTTCCAGTGTGGTGCTGAGGTGTTACCTGCTGCACTTGGGCCCCAATCCAGGTGGTTTGTTGTGTGATGGGTGAGGCAACGTGCCATCAGTGCATGCTCCCAATTTCTCTCTCTCCTCTGCAGTAGAATGTTAGAGGTGGGATATTAAAGGAGAAAAAGTAAATTCTTCAAAAGGGTTTTTCTTCTTGTTATACTGAGAAAATGCAATGAGAAATTGACACTTTTTTTACAGTTAATAAAAAGCTAGTTAAGAATCACTTCTCCGTGTCTAAGTGTCTTCAATCAATTTTATAGTCAGGTTTAAGTTTGTCCATTTTTAAACCTTTAATCTTGCCAAATGGTCAGCTGCCAAGCAAAGTTGTGGCTGGATGATAAATAATTCAAACAAATGAGAAGTTATAAGCATGGTATTAAATAAGTCATTGGAACTCAATTCCTTAACCCACTTTAAAAATTCTCATTGTCAACCAGTTCTGTGAGGGCACCCCAAGCATGCAGGAATCAGTAAACGTGCTTGTATATTCATTTAAACTCACATTTTTATACTCATAATTTCCAGTAAATACTAGTTTATTCAGTTGCAGCACTTTGACCCTCAGTTTTATTCCTGTCTGTCATGTCACCTGTTTGCATGTTCTCTGAATATTTGGTTCCTTCCTAGTGCAGATTTAATCTGGGTTTTCTCCAACAGCATACTACATAAAGTCTACTGACAACTATACATTGAACCGGTGTGAGTGAGCACAGGTATCTGCATGAATGGCACCTTAGATGGACTGATGTCCTATCCAATGTACTTTTCTGCTAGAATAAATGGCAATTGCCTGGGACCCTGTTTTGAAAAAAGGAAATGCAGAAAATCAGGGGATAGTCTTGAGTGTTGCCTGGTTGAGTTTTCCCTAGGAATGCTAAAATAAAATCTTCAAACTGCTTAACTGTTCATAATGAATGTTTATTATTTTTACAGTAAATCCAATAACAGGTGAGTTCCTGTTTTGGCTGCTGTTTTATATGTGACATTTAATGACCTGTGGCTTAAAAAATCAATGGTTTATACTCTTTTAATATTCATTATGCCAATGTAAGCTTTCACATTTCTTGGGATGAATATAATATTTTTTTTTACTCAATGATTCAGGATGTTTCTGCAAAACCACCCTGGCAGCATCAGGCATTAGGCAGGAACCAGCTCCGGACTATGTGTTATCGCAGGGCTAGCTCACTTGTACACCCACACCTGACCTATTTAGAGTCACTTATTAATTCAACTTGTATGTCTTTGTGATATAAGACAAACCAGAATAAAAGCCCACGTGGACATTAGAAGAGAATATGCAAACTCAACACATAATGAACAGCATAATCGCCCAAGTAACTTCAAAATATCCCAGGAAATAACTGGGGAGCCAATCAGGCAATCCCTGCTTAATCATATAAAAAAGTGCATGATGGCACTGCATAAACGCACATCCCCTGTAGCCCTGGAATCAGCCTAGTCGCTCTTCTCTGGACATTTTCTAGAACTGCTATGTCCTTTTTGTAGCTTGGAGACCAAAACTGCACACAATACTCCAGATGAGGCCTCACTAGTGCATTGTAATGCTTGAGCATAACCTCCTTGAACTTGTGCTCTACTCACCGCGCTATTTAACCTAACATTCTATTTGCCTTATTAAGAGCATCTGAACGCTGTTCAGAAGTTGATAGTGTAGGGTCCACTATGACTCCTAAATCCTTTTCATAAGGTGCACTCTCGATTTTCAGACCTACAGTTGTGTATTCAAACCTAACATTTTTATTTTCTATGTGTAATACTTTACATTTACTGACCTTTGCCACAAATTTGCCCAAGCCTGTTGTATTGATTTAACGGATTCCAAATTATCTGCCAGCCCACCTTTCTCGGTATCATCTGCAAACTTAACCAGCTTGTTACTTATATTCCTATCTAAGTGATTTATATATAATAAAAAAGGACTGACCCTTGTGGAACACCACTCGTAACATCAGCTAATTCTGATATTGTTCCTCACACCATCACCCTCTGCTTCCTGTGCCTGAGCCAATTCTACACCCATCTACAAACATCACAATGAACTCCAACTTCTTTTAGCTTGATGCCCAACCTCTCATGTGGCACTTTATCAAATGCTTTCTAAAAGTCAAGATAATTATCTATTGCTCCACTTTGATCATATCCTTTTGTTGTTTCCTCATAAAATTCCAGCATGTTAGTAAAACATGACGTTCCTCTTTTGACTGTTCAGAAAAACTCCTGTACTTGCCATGTGCTGCTCAATCTTATCCTTAATAATTCCTTCCATTAATTTTCCTGTGATGCAGGTCAAGGTTACTGGCCTATAGTTGCTTGGATCTGCTTGGTCACCCTTTTTATATAACAGGATAATGTCTGCCATTTTCCAGTCCTTCCCCAGAATCTTCTCAGTGCACAGTGACTTCCTAAAAATATGTGTCAAAGGTTTATGTATATGCCTGTTAACCTCCTTAAGAACTTGAGGGTAAATATTGTCTGATCCTGGTGATTTGTTTGATTTCCGCCTATTTAATCTAAGTAGTACTTCTTCCTCTACAATTTCTAAATCACTCAGTATGTCCTTAGTAGTCCTTACCGTTGGGAGGTTATCCACTTCCTTACTTAGAAAGATCTCAGAAAAAAGAAGTTTAGAGTGTCCACTATTTCACTGTCTGTATCTTTTAATTCCCCTTTACTATTCCTGATGCACTTCGTCTCCTTGACTGTTCTTTTACTACTAAAATACTGAAAAAATCTCTTAGGGTCGTCTTTCACCTTATCTGCTATATTCCTCTCCAACTGTCTTTTAGCCTCCCTAATATCCTTCTTAATGGTTGCCATCATGTTTTCATATGTCCTACGATTCACTTTGGAGTTAAACTCTAAGCACTATCTGAAGAATTAAAAACAACATTTAACTGGAAAATTAAGAAGAGACAACTGCTGTCAATTATTCAAATTGATTTGATGATAGCTTTACATTGAGTACAGTATACATAAGGTATTACGATGGCCAATTAGATGTTTGGTTACTACCAATGTGCAGAGTACAAATCAATAAGAGTTACTCTCAAGCAATACAATGCATTAGTGAGGCCTCACCTTGCAAATTATTGCCTATTCCTTGATTCACGTCTCTTTTTCTGGTCCGTTATTTTAAAAAAAATTTGTCAATCTTGTCTCTGACAGAAAACATGATAGTGTCTGAGCATAACATTAATTATTATAGAGCATATTTATAACTAGCTGAACTATCTGTCTAAAATGGGTTGAAATCTAAGTGATCAACATAGAATTCAGTGTATTCAGTGTTAATGTTTGCAGTGCATCTTCTAACATGATACAATTTTCATTGCAGCATGAAGAAGAAAGTGCAAAAGCTGTGTACTCCACCGTTCTTTCAGATTCCTACAGTTACTCTGCAGAAATTCACATAACCAGTTCGATCTACAGTGAAATCCAGATAAACACAGCAAACAGATATTCTGAAATTATGGTAAACAATGGATCTGAGCAGGTATGGCACTGCAATTATAAATATACAGTATGTTAGGAAAGGGTGGCATAGGGTGTAGCGTTGCTGCTCTACACATGTAGCATTCCAGACTTGATTGTTATATGTGGCCATGATCTGTGGGCATGTTTGTATGTTCTCGCTTTGTCTGTAATTGTTTTCCTCTGATTTACACCAGTTTTCCTCCAACATCCTCAGAGATATCCTCTTAATGTTAACTGGTTCCTCCATATTGCTCCTTGTGCGTGTGCATGAGTGGTCCTGCCATGGAATGACGCTTTGTCTAGAGCTACCTTCTGCCATGTGCCCACTGCTACTAGGATAGACTTTTGCCCCTTCATGACTATAAATTGCATTAAATGGGTTTAAGAATAGTATGTTATAATTGTTATGTTTTTCTTAGAGGAGAAGTCCAAAACCTAGAAACACTCTCTATAAGTCTCAAACACCACAAGATTAACTGAGTGATTTATCAGACAGTTAAGGAAATTACAAAAAAAAAAGTTTATTAAAGCAAATTGACGCTTACTAAATAATGACAAGATTGTAAACTCATCAGGAAAGTGAGGAAATAGGGAATAGAATAGGAAATAAAAATAATCAATCACAAAAATTCCAATAACACAGAAAACTATTGATATTAACAGGTATCCCATGCACAAAGTAAACATAAAAGCACTAAATAATTAACACAAGAAAAAAATTTAAAGGGAAAGCTAAAATTTCAAATTACAGCAAGGGACACAATCCTTCAGAACTTCAAGAAAACTATTACTAAACTATATGTCCTGGAATTAATCTAAACAAAACAAGAATATTTAATTTCTCTGAATTTACTAAGTCTTACACAAAGAATTGGTTAAAATTAAAATTAATAAGTCAATAAGCTTAAACAATTAAACAAGACAAAAGGTGTCATGGAGGATATGGGTTTGCTGGCAAACCTTTATAATGGAAGAAAGGAGAGAGACTGCCTACCGGGGTCACGTGTTCCCCTAGCATGACAGGTAGCTGTATCCCTTTGGTGGATCTCCAATGTACACACCTGCAGAGCTGCATGGGAGTTGTAGTTCTAGTGGGCAGCCCTACGGAGGGTGCTTATTTTAAGGAGGCTCCACCTGGCCCAGAAGTGCTTCGTAAGTGTAATGTGGATGAACTGGAATTAATCCAGGTTCCAGTATAAAGGAAGCTGCTCTTTCACACCCAGGCAAGTTCAAGTTGGATGTGAAGGAAGAACAAAGCTCACCTAGGAAGAGTGCAGGAGAAAGAATACAAGAATTGGATTGTGATTGTATTTGTGCTAACCTTGTAAAGAAGCCATTGCAAGGAATTCAGTTTAATAGAAGGGGTGATATGAACTTGGGAAAGTTTTCTGTGTAGTTGTGTTTGGGGCTCTAATATCCCCCTACAGGCTACAACTGCCATATAAGTGTCAGCTCGGAAAGGGGCTGTGTAAAGGACGATGTGTATGGATGGATGGGTATCCTGGCCGGGTTGGTTGCTGGTATCTTTCCCAAGCAGGAGGCCATAATTAAGGAAGGACAGAGGAGATACTTGGTGGCAGCATCCCTCTAACGGAGCTCACATTTATACACCCATAAGTTAACATGGGAGCTGTAGTTTAGATGTGCGTCCCTGTTAGGGTACTTGAGTGCCACTGGGGAGCTGCCAAAAGGACACGCTTCAGCTCTAGTGAAGTTCTTCTTGACCCATAAGTGCTTCTTGGTAGCAAAGGTATAAAGTACTTCTGAGTTTGTGCTGGAAGAGAGTTGTTCAGGTTCTCCCAGGTGAGTCAGAATTAGGAGTTCAGGTTGGCAAAACCCACAAGAGGAGTGCAGGAGTATTCAAAGAAAAGAACTGTGTGTTTTGGAAGGAGAAGAATCCTGTATAAGGTATTTGAGACATATAAAATACTTTTTTTGAACCAATGACCGTGTCGGACCAGTTATGTCTAGGATTTTGGGGCTCAGTGAAGTCCCCCATCAGCCACAAAAAATTAACAGAAGACAGGAGGGAAAAAGTTAAAGGAGAAGCCTCTGTGAATTTCCCATTGGGATTAATAAAGTATCTATCTATCTATCTATCTATCTATCTATCTATCTATCTATCTATCTATCTATCTATCTATCTATCTATCTATCTATCTATCTATCTATCTATCTATCTATCTATCTATCTATCTATCTATCTATCTATCTATCTATCTATCTATCTATCTGCACTCATCATTCAGTGATGCCAAAGAAGGACAAGCAATGAAAACAGTTTTGGGCTACACTGTAGGCAAAGATGCATCTTGATTGTGCTACACCTTACTGGAAAGAATAAATAAGGGCATGCTGAAGACCTGAAACACTTTTCTAAACACACCCCTTATGCCAACTCTAAGTTAATAATAATGTTTTTGCCCTACCTGGTTTATTGGGTATCCCTGAGACCTTAGCCACACTCAGTACTGTAACATGACTGGTGTCCTGTCATTCCTTTTTGAATTGTATTTGATGTTTTGAGGAACCAGGGCAAATGGAGAAACCATCAATGAGTTAAGCATGGCCATCATAAGGCAAATTAGTACAATACTGTGAAAAAAGGCTGTATTGTTTTATTATTTTATTGCTTTCATCTCCTCTGTTAATCTTCCTGCATGGAATATCCATTCATATTCTAAATTCTTTTAATTCAGTGAGAGTTGGTAATATCAGAAGTAAGTACAAGCCAGCTCTGGGTGAGGTGCCATTCTATCAAAGTGCACTTTTCTGCACTCATTCATGTGGACTCAATTTAGAGGTTATGAGGAGTTTCTTCAAACTCCAAGCAGATAGTAACCAGGACAGAAGACAAAGCTTGGTCTCCATCTCTGTAAGGTAGCAGTAGAGATAGATAGATAGATAGATAGATAGATAGATAGATAGATAGATAGATAGATAGATAGATAGATAGATAGATAGATAGATAGATAGATAGATAGATAGATAGATAGATAGATAGATAGATAGATAGATAGATAGATAGATAGATAGATAACTTCATTAATCCCAAGGGGAAATTCACAATACACAGTAGACATATGCTTCAATACAACCTTCTTCCACATGCATGTAGCAATGTGTTATGTTCCTATGTACACATTATTGCCTTCAGATAAGCAAAAATTACATCACAATATTTAATCAATGCTCAGCACAGTGTTGTAGAAGGTCTTTTAGTGAAATTACGTCTGACTGGTATGCTTCCACTGGGAGATTATGTGTTCTTGTGGGTTTTATCCACAAACTCTAGCGTCCTCTCCCAGCCCAAACATGTTATTTTAATTATTTATTTTTTAACATTCTATTGAATTTCTTAAAAACAAATAACATTCCATACAAGCAAGTCAAATTTTACAAAACTAAGTTGAAATCAAATCAACCCTCACCCATGAGAAAGAAAGCTAGGCCAACAGAGTAAAATTTTAATAGTAGGAAAAGTAAATAACTAAAGATAATTCCAAACATGTCATTTTAGGTTTCTCTGTGATTCAACTTGGTGCAAGAGGGTGTATGCCTGTTGGAACCCCTTCAGAGACTACTTCTGCATAGATGGTTTCAGGCTTGCCACAGCCATTTCTCTGGGAAAGTACAGTAGAAAAAGAGTGGAGCATTACTTGTGCTTTCTTTGCCCAATAAATATAAATGAGGAGAGACCCCAAATTCCCAGTATTGATAAAAAAAACTTCTTTCACTCATTGGTCTAAAGACTAACAGATACTACTGTACATACAGTACAATTACTTTTTCAATGTTGCTTCTAACTTGGTAATATCAGTTGAATAAATAATGTGTTAGCATTTTGTATACTATTTTTTCAGATTCTGGCTGAAAAGAAATCAAAGTCTGGTATCGTGACTTTAAGTGATTCAAGACAGACGTACACAAATTGGCCAGTATATGCCAAAGTACAGGGCAAGAAAAATAAACAAGACATGGCTCCATTAAAGGAATATCCAGGAATTCAGGTAAATATTTGATAGTCAATTTAATTAATATTCAGTATGCAGGTGTCTAAAATGTAAATTATCATACTGAATTTGAGGCTATTATTGCCATTTGCCAAACTAACTGTAACCAAAATCTCTCAGGCTCATTGACTTTATACTGGGCATAAATATACAACATGAGACAATATTACAGAGTTTATAATTGCAAAAGGTTTGATCATAAAAATCATGAAGATGCATTTTTCATTGAGGAGTTTTAGTAAAACTTCAGAAATAATAAAATTATAATTAACATAAATACATTCAAAGATAACAAGACTAATTAATTGCAAAGTTCAATAAAGAAATAATTCATTTTACATACTGTAGATAAAATGCATTTGTGTAAAATACTTTGGAGTAAACTTTGTTTCATTTTCATTGTAGTCGCAAGTGGAAGGAGACAAAACTGTGTATGCCTCGATTCCTTGCAGTAAACCAAGCACTTCAGTGCAAATGCCAGAATCCAGCATAATCTACAGTGATGTGAAAGTCAAGAAGGACTGGAAGGCCTGGGTCCCATTAAATACGAAAACAGTATATTCAAAAATTAGGGAAAAAGGTCCATCTGAAATGGTAAGGTACCAGATCTTTATTTACAATTGCAGTATTAGTTTCTTTGGTCATTGCAAAAGAATTATTAATAACACCATGAATGTGAGATAAATAAATTATCTATTTCATGTAGTATGCCTTTCATTTCTATCTTTCTATCCATCTGTCTCTAGTGCTTTATAAAAGTATTTAGATACTGCTGAATTATAAATATTTACACATCTTTGAATCTATAATGATTTCAAAATGTATTCAGACCCCTTTCTGCACACTTTATTGTGTTGTATATTTAGTTTTAACTGTATACATTTGTAATTTTTGACCATCAATCTAGAATTCATGGCCCATAACTGCAAAGTGAAAGCATGTATAAAAACATTTTGGGTTATTTTATTAAAAATCAAAAACTGAAAACACTCATTCATATACAGTACATATTCAGATCATTAATTCCGCACTTTGTAGAAGCCCCTGTTGTAGCAATTACAACTTCTCTACAAACCTTACACATATGGATCCCATTCTTCCTGGCAGATCCTCTCAAGTTCTGTTAGATTGGATGGGAGGTGTCTGTGAATTGCCATCTTCAGGTCTCTCACAGACGTTCTATGGGATTTAAGTCTGGGCTTTGTCTTGGCCACTCAAAGGCAGAGACTTATCCCAAAGTCACTCCAACATTGTCTTGACTGTATGCTTCAGGCCATTGACATGCTAAAAGGTGGACCATCGCCCCAATATGAGGTGGCATGCACTTTGGAGCAGTTTATTTTTCCAAGAACATTTCTGTATTTGGCTGCATTCATCCTTACTTCAAATCTGACCAGTCTCTCACTCCCTGCTGCTGAGAAGCACCCCATTAGTATACAATACAATACAATACAGTTTATTTTTGTATAGCCCAAAATCACACAGGAAGTGCCGCAATGGGCTTTAACAGGCCCTGCCTCTTGACAGCCCCCCAGCCTTGACTCTCTAAGAAGACAAGGAAAAACTCCCAAAAAAAACCTTGTAGGGAAAAAATGGAAGAAACCTTGGGAAAGGCAGTTCAAAGAGAGACCCCTTTCCAGGTAGGTTGGGCGTGCAGTGGGTGTCAAAAGAAGGGGGTCAATACAATACAATGCAGTTCACAGAACAGAACAATTCCTCAATATAGTAAGACATAAAAAATATAAATTTTAGAAGTACAGAGCAGAATTTAGAGTAGATGATATATCCCATGATAAGATTTGGATTTGTGTAGAGTCCTGGAGACCTCATCCTTCAAGCTGCCTCCCCCATTTGGCCATTCCACGGCTGAAACAGTGCTGGGCCAGCCAATCCGATGAAAGGACCCCTCTTTCCAACGATTCCTGCGATCCTCCATCTGGGATGACTTTTCCTTAGGCAGGCAAAACAACTTGGCAGGTGGGCCATGGCACCAAGTGCCACATTTGAGTACCGAGAAGAAAAATAGAATAAGTGAGGGTTAGTATACAATTATAACTGTCATGTTACTTATGTTTAAGTGCTAATGACTAACAACAGAGATGCAGTCTGTACAGTATGAAGCTGCCACCACCATGTTTCACTGTAGGGATGGTATTAGACAGGTGTTGTGGAGTGCCTGGTTTTTGCCAGATACAGTGTTTGGAGCTCTACCCAAAGAGTTCCCATGTTACATGTCAGACCAGAAAATCTTTTTCCTCATGCTTTTGTCTAGCAATTCTGCCATAATTGCCTGAATAATCGAGTGATGCTTAGATAATCTTCATTCTGTCATGTTCTCCCATCTCAGGTTAGGAGTTCTGAAATTCTGCTAGTGTGACCAATGGGTTCTTAGTCACCTCCCTGACCAAGGCCCTTCTTGACCAGTTACTCAGTTTGGCCAAAAAGTCAACTCTAGAAAGATTCCTGCTGGTTCCAAACTTCTTCCATTTCACAATAATTAAGGCTGTTGTGCTTCTGGGAACACTCAAAGCTTAAAAAATGGTTTAATACCTTTGCCCTGATCTGTGCCTCACTGCAATTTGATCGCAGAGGTTCCTTGGACGTCATGGCTTGGTTTAGGTCCTGACACGCAGTGTGAATTGTGGGACCTTATAAACAGAGGTGTTTACCTTTCTAAATAATGCCCAATCAATTCAGTTTGCAAAAGGTGGGCTCCAGTCAAGTTCTGGTCACATCTCAAGGATAATTAAAGCAACATTTTTGCACATGACAACAAATTGGAGTGCCAGAGCAAAGGGTCTGAAAACTGACATGAATGAGGGATTTCACATTCTTGTTTTAAGTGTAAACTGATTGTGAATTTGGGCTTTTAAACTCTGTAGAATGTCATGTAACAGTTATGACCTTGCATATTAAAATGTATACACTCTTTCTTGGTGGCACAGGTATTTATTTTTATTTATCTTGCAGAGTCAAGCAGACCTAGAAACCAATCATTATGGTCTCAGAGGTTTGGATATTTCAAAGCAGGCTGCAACAAACTTTCCAATCTATGCTAAAGTGAAGGGCAAGAAGGGAAACAGGAACATGGCGTCCCTCAGTGCAGTGACTGAACATGCAGACACTACAGTAAGATACTTAGTGCAAAATGGTATAAATCAAATTCTGACCACTGTCCATGCACAAATTTATTTTCATTCTTCTCTGGCTCCTTTCAACTCTGAACAGAGACTAATCATGAGTAGCTCTGTTCTAATAAGGTGTACTCAATGGAGACAATAAATGGAAGTTTAAGTTGGCCTTTCAACCCGGCTTACTATTTGTCTCTAATAGTAGTATAAAATATATACTATATATATATATATATATATATACATATATACAATAAATAAATATATATAACTATATATATATATATATATTGTAATAAAGATAGACAACAAAGTCATAGAGGTTTGGGGTTTTTAGGCCCTGTATACTATAAAGAAGGTCAAAATAATTCAAACAAATCATTAGACACAAAAGGGTGGGTAGACGGACAATTTATGGAGCCAGACCAGAAATCAAAAAAGTGGGATGCTGGGAAAACGTGGTGATGGATGGGTAGTTGACGTCATCAAATGGGGACCAGAGGAAAGAAAGGGACCCGGAAGTGTTGCGTTTCTTGGAGTCGTCCGTGCGAGATTATGGCGGCGGTACTTCGTCTTTTCTGAGGAAACAGAGAGGTTAGTACCCCACCGTTGTTCACTGGCATGACTTGTCGCGTTGCACATCGGGTCCTTAAGCTGCTCCCCATGCGGCTCATGCATGACATGACCCCCCCACCCACTTCAGCCCAGATCTATCAGGTAGGACGGCCTGAACCAAGAGGTCGTGAAGCCGTGAGAGAGCATCAGCGTTGGCTTGGAGGTTACCCTGGCGATAAGTGATGGTGAACTTGTAGGGCTGCAAGTTCCAAAAACCACCTAGTGACCCGAGGGTTCGAGTCCCGGTGCAGAGCCATCCACTGGAGAGCAGCATGGTCTGTCACCAGGGTGAACTCTCGACCCAATCGGTAGTACCGCAGGTACGTTACCGCCCACTTGATGGCCAGGGCTTCCTGTTCCACTGCTGCATACCTTGTCTCCCGGTCCAACAGTTCCCGGCTCAGGTAAATCACGGGGTGCTCGTCACCATCAATGCTCTGGCTCAGCACTGCACCTGGACCTGTGTCCGAAGCATCAGTCTGAAGGAGAAAAGGAAGAGAAAAATCCGGAGTTCTCAAAACAGGTGCTGTTGTGAGGGCCATTTTTAAGTCATTGAATGCATGTTCCGTCATGCTGTTTCACACCACATCAAAAGGGGCCCTTTTCTTTGTCAAATCTGTCAAGGGGACAGCCCTCTCAGAAAACCGAGGTACAAACTGGCGGTAGTAACTCAGTAGTCCTAAGAAGGCTTGCACTTGCTTCTTGACTATCGGACGGGGCCATTCCAGGATGTATTTGATTTTGGAACACTGTGGCTTCACCATTCCCCCTCCTACCAGGTAGCCCAAATATTTGGCTTTGTTCAACCCGAAATAACATTTCCAGGGATTGATATGCAGCCCAGCTTTCGCTAGCATCAGGAGGACAGCATATAACTGCAATACATGTTCCTCCCAGGTGCCGGAAAAAATGACCACGTTATCCAGGTAGGTGGCACAATAGGACTGGTGGGGCCTTAGCACTCTATCTACCAGACGCTGGAAAGTTGCTGGCACCCCGTGCAGCCCAAATGGAAGGACCTTGTATTGCCAGTGCCCACCAGGGGTGCTAAAAGCCATTTTCTCTCTTGCGGATGCCGTTAAGGGAATTTGCAGTATCTCTTTGTTATGTCAAGAGTAGTCAGATAACAGGCCGCAAACGCCCACTCCGACCGCAGTCACTGGTTTCGTGTGGCTGTCCTCTCAAAGATCGAAAGGTACGACTCTATGTTGTCAGCCTCTGTGAGAGGAATAATAGGAGGAGGTGGAGGCTGTGCAGGCTCCGGCTTCACTATCTCCACCGCTGCCAGTCATCTTTTTGTCTCTGTGAGCTCCGCTTTCGTGGCTGCTTGGTCCACTTTGAGTGCCTGGAGCTTGTTTGCCATCATCGTTAGCACGCTATTTAGGTCCTGCCCTTCCAACATCTTTCTTGGGCCTGGATCCTGCCGACTACGCCACTGTAATAAAGATAGACAACAAAGTCATAAAGGTTTGTGGTTTTTAGGCCCTGTATACTGTAAAGAAGGTCAAAATAATTCAAACAAATCATTAGACACAGAAAACGTGGTGATGGATGGGTAGTTGACGTCATCAAATGGGGACCAGAGGAAAGAAAGGGACCCGGAAGTGTTGCGTTTCTTGGAGTCGTCCGGGCGAGATTATGGCGGCGGTGCTTTGTCTTTTCTGAGGAAACAGAGAGAGGTTAGTACCCCGCCGTTGTCCCCTGGCACAACTTGTCGCGTTGCAGGTCGGGTCCTTAAGCTGCTCCCCATGCACTTGTGCGTGACTATATATATATTTATATATATATAGAAATACTGTATATACTATATATATAGTATAGTATATAGTAGTAGTTATAAAAGATTCAAACTCTAACATTGGATCAACTTTTTCTTGCAGCATCAAACAGAAGGTGAAGAAAACAGATATCGTTATACAACTTCTAATAATTTACTGCAGCCATTGGGAAGCTCACCAGTTTATGCTAAAGTGAACAAGAAGGATAAAAGAGGCATGACTCCCATTACTGAAATGAAGGAATGTCCTGGAATGATGGTAAGACAGTCATCTGATGTAATATGGTATTGACTAAAATCAAATTGTGACCTAAGTAGCTTTAATTCTGAATGTTGACTACTCACAAATTGTGAAGCAGCATGGAAGCAGGTTCAGAAAACTGCCATGACAATGTTTACAAAATGTAGATTTGTTTAAATGTGTTTAGCATATGATTGGTTTTCTAAAAATTGTTTGCAGGATGCCTCCCCCCACATTCCAATGCCTCTGACTCTGCAGACCACCTAACCAGAATGTTTCCCTCCTATACAGCAGTCATAATATTTGAAGGAATGGTGGGCAGACCTCCAGGGGCTCAATTAAGCTCATTCTATGCTAAACTAACAGCAAATCGGATTCCATTGATTCACACCACATAGGCATCCAAATTCTCTTTAGCAATCTGTGCTTTACAGTACTGGTTTTCAAATTCAGTTCCGGTGGAAGCCCCATGGCTGCAGGTTTTTATTTAAAACAATTTCACAATTAGGCCATCATTCTTAGTTTTAATTGGCCTTAATTGGTTAACTGGCATACAAATATTTCTAAAACATTCATAAATATTTGTATTCTTTACTATAGCTTTACCATAGCTAATTTTTCTTTTGCCATTTTCTTTTTCATTTACTCTAGTGAGTTAGCTCACTCAGTTATATTCAGATGCTGGTGGTAGCAATGAGCAGTGCAGAAATGATTCTTACAAATGTAAAGACAAGTGAATACAGAACTGAACTAATTACACAACTAAGTGTTTACAGAATTTCATTACAATTAAGTGAGCAAACTCTTTAGGAAGGGAATTAATAAAAAACCTAGAAAATAGAAGTATTTAAGAAATTATTTTAATAAAAGAATAGAAAATGACAACTCAATAAATAATGAGGTTAGTAAAAAGTAAGAATGATGAACTGATTCCGAAAGTAATTGGAAAAAACCCCATGGTGGTCTCCGAGGACTGACCTTAGAAGCCACCATTTTACTGGAATATGCAATTTTACAAGATTAATTAGAATGGTTTAGGCCTCTTTTCAATTGCTGGTACCCACCAGCTGAAGATCTTACAGATCAAAAGTTCCAGTGGTGACTCTGCATTAGCGGACAAGTTTGGTATTTTTCAAGTCAAACTTATTTTTTAACAATCATGGTGTACATGAACACTACATTTAAAACTGAAACATATTTTATAAATTTTACAACATAACTAACCTGCTCTTGCATTTTTAATGGAGCTAAAGGGTATTGAGAAAAACATTAAAACCTACCAACTAAATCTATATGTTAAGCCATAAATGTTATCAAATGTTAATCCACATCTAAAGACTGAAGAAATGTGAGATTCAGGGATTTTAAAATGAGACCAGATGTGGACTTTGATTCACTGCTTGTCTCCCTCCATGGCAACCTTTTAGGGCCAGGGGTGTGAGTTCACCTCAGAAAATCATTGCCAAGCACTGTTATTGGCATTATTGAATGGTAATGCCCATATGTGAATGGCTGTCTCTGTTCTGTAGATAATTAGACAATAATAACTGAAAAACGTCATACTTGTGACTGCTCACTTTCTTTCACCGTATGGAAGCTTTTTTCATTATCTCAAAAAGATATTGGTTGGCACTGCCAGTATGATCATGCATGTGTATGTCTAGCAAGTGAATGACAGAGCTTGGATTTATCATGCAATTAAATGACTAGAACTGAATGGACATTCTAGGCGTCCTTTTAGTTTTAATCAGGTTGAAATATAGTAAGTCTAGTGCAGATATTTGAACGATAGCAGGGTGGTAACACAGAGCTGTCATTCCTGCCTCGCAGCACCAGATGGTACATGGAGTCTGCATGATCTTCCCGTGTATTTACAGTTTAATTGCTATCAGTGAGTTTCTGAGTTTTCACTCATACCTTATCCTCAGCAAGAGCAACTCAACATCTGTTAAAAAATTCAGTAACTGGTTTGAGGCCCAATCGATCTGTTTCATCATGGTTGGTATCTATCACACATTCTGCCTTTTTCATTATTTGTGTGTTTTCTTTTTTTAATTTTGAGTGCACACAACACATCACAAAAAGCGAGACATACAGGTGGCTTGGCTCTGTCAAAAATCTAAATGCAGTGTAACCACTTCAGTTCAGACTGATTATTATTTGTGCAAAGTACAATGAAAGTCTTGTATGCCCACTTCCTGACCACGCTGCCACTTTCCAGAAATCTTGCTCTGTAGGCTATGTAAACTATCAAGACAGAATGTAATAGCCAAAAAGTAGGCACTGTTTAGGAAAAAATAATGGTATGATTTGTGCGTGCATCTACCTATTGTTACAAGCCATGGCAAAATTTAACCGCTGAAGAAACAGAATAGCAGAAGTAGGACAATAAGTAGAATATAGTTTATCAGGGGTTTGTCATAACTTTGCTGTGAGCAGACAAGTTAGCAAGAAACATATCCTTACCTTGAGAATATAGTACCTAGAATAAGAGATAAAATGAATGATTTCCAGTTTATTTTTGTTGTCACAAGCACCCCTCAGAAACAAGGAAGGCACATTTTCTAAAACCAAAGCCTTTGCTACTTCAAAGTGGACATAAATAGTAAAGTTTGAGGCCTTTTTTTCACACTGGTATCCCAGTACCCTTTAGATCTATTGGAAAACGCAAGAGCAGGCTAGTTGTTTTTAAAAACATTATAAAATACACTTTACTTTAGAAAGCAATTTCATGTGGTAAATTAACATATACCATGATTGTGGAGAAATAAAACTGACTAAAAAAAAATACCAAATTTATCCTTTAAGGGTAAGTTGGACACTGGCCACACATCTCCCAGCAGATGGCCCTGTTGTGCAAAAAATTATCTAAAAAGATGTACCGACCTCTTCATGTGAAGTATTAGACTTGGGAATTGTTTGGACCTTCTGCCCGTTAAGCACGGAAAGGTAGTGTCCACATTCCTCAGAATAATTTTTCGCTTAAATCACAGGCACATAGTGCAAGGTTGTCAAGCAGGTAGTTTGCCCGAAACCACTGCAGTAGTACTCAATGTATCTTTACTTCTTAAATGTTAATGTTTGACTGTTTAATTTATACGCTTCTTATATCTTCTTCAAATTCTTTTATCAAAATGTTTTACTACTTAATAATTAATATTTATATAATTTCTATTAATTATAAATGCTCTTTATTTGTTCAGAAATAACATTGGTCCATCCATCCATCCATCCATCCATCCTCTTCTGTTTATCCGAGGTCGGGTCGTGGGGGCAGCAGCTTGAGCAGAGATGCCCAGACTTCCCTCTCCCCGGCCACTTCTTCTAGCTCTTCCGGGAGAATCCCAAGGTGTTCCCAGGCCAGCCGTGAGACATAGTCCCTCCAGCGTGTCCTGGGTCTTCCCCGGGGCCTCCTCCCAGTTAGACGTGCCCGGAACACCTCACCAGGGAGGCGTCCAGGAGGCATCCTGATCAGATGCCCGAGCCACCTCATCTGACTCCTCTCGATCTGCGGAGGAAACTCATTTCAGCCGCTTGTATTCGCAATCTCGTTCTTTCGGTCACTACCCATAGCTCATGACCATAGGTGAGGGTAGGAACATAGATCGACTGGTAAATTGAGAGCTTCGCCTTGCGGCTCAGCTCCTTTTTCACCACGACAGACCGATGCAGAGCCCGCATCACTGCGGATGCCGCACCGATCCGCCTGTCGATCTCACGCTCCATTCTTCCCTCACTCGTGAACAAGACCCCGAGATACTTGAACTCCTCCATTTGGGGCAGGATCTCGCTACCAACCCTGAGAGGGCACTCCACCCTTTTCCGGCTGAGGACCATGGTCTTGGATTTGGAGGTGCTGATTCCCATCCCAGCCGCTTCACACTTGGCTGAGAACCGATCCAGAAAGAGCTGAAGATCACGGCCTGATGAAGCAAACAGGACAACATCATCTGCAAAAAGCAGTGACCCAATCCTGAGTCCACCAAACCGGACCCCCTCAACACCCTGGCTGCGCCTAGAAATTCTGTCCATAAAAGTTATGAACAGAATCGGTGACAAAGGGCAGCCCTGGCGGAGTCCAACTCTCACTGGAAATGGGTTCGACTTACTGCTGGCAATGCGGACCAACCTCTGGCACCGATCGTATAGGGACCGAACAGCGCTTATCAGGGGGTCCGGTACCCCATACTCTCGGAGTACCCCCCACAGAATTCCCCGAGGGACACGGTTGAATGCCTTTTCCAAGTCCACAAAACACATGTAGACTGGTTGGGCAAACTCCCATGCACCCTCCAGGACTCTGCTAAGGGTGTAGAGCTGGTCCACTGTTTCGCAACCAGGACGAAAACCACACTGTTCCTCCTGAATCCGAGGCTCGACTATTCGACGGACCCTCCTCTCCAGGACCCCTGAATAGACTTTTCCAGGGAGGCTGAGGAGTGTGATCCCTCTGTAGTTGGAACACACCCTCCGGTCCCCTTTCTTAAAGAGGGGGACCACCACCCCGGTCTGCCAATCCAGAGGCACTGTCCCTGATGTCCATGCGATGTTGCAGAGGCGTGTCAACCAATACAGTCCTACAACATCCAGAGCCTTCAGGAACTCCGGGGCGTATCTCATCCACCCCCGGGGCCCTGCCACCAAGGAGTTTTTTTGACCACCTCGGTGACCTCAGTCCCAGAGATGGGGGAGCCCACCTCTGAGTCCCCAGGCTCTGCTTCCTCATTGGAAGGCATGTTAGTGGGATTGAGGAGGTCTTCGAAGTACTCCCCCCACCGACCCACAATGTCCCGAGTCGAGGTCAGCAGCGCACCATCACCACCATATACAGTGTTGACACTGCACTGCTTCCCCCTATTGAGACGCCAGACGGTGGACCAGAATCTCCTTGAAGCGGTCCGAAAGTCGTTCTCCATGGCCTCCCCAAACTCCTCCCACGCCCGAGTTTTTGCCTCAACAACCAATAAAGCCCCATTCCGCTTGACCTGCCGGTACCTATCAGCTGCCTCCAGAGTCCCACAGGACAAAAGGGTCCTGTAGGACTCCTTCTTCAGCTTGACGGCATCCCTCACCACCGGTGTCCACCAGCGGGTTCGGGGATTGCCGCCACGACAGACACCGGCCACCTTACGGCCACAGCTCCGGTCATTTGCCTCAACAATAGAGGCACGGAACATGGCCCATTCCAACTCAATGTCCCCCACCTCCCTCGGGATGTGGTCGAAGTTCTGCCGGAGGTGGGAGTTGAAGCTACTTCTGACAGGGGGTTCTGCCAGACGTTCCCAGCAGACCCTCACAACACCTTTGGGCCTACCAGGCCTGACCGGCATCCTCCCCCACTATCAAAGCCAACTCACCACCAGGTGGTGATCAGTTGACAGCCCCGCCCCTCTCTTCACCCGAGTGTCCAAGACATGTGGCAGCAAGTCCGATGACACGACCACAAAGTCGATCATCGAACTGAGGCCTAGGGTGTCCTGGTGCCAAGTGCACATATGAACACCCCTATGCTTGAACATGGTGTTCGTTATGGACAATCCGTGACGAGCACCGAAGTCCAGTAACAAAACACAGCTCGGGTTCAGATCGGGGGGGCCATTCCTCCCAATCACGCCCTTCCAGGTCTCACTGTCATTGCCCACGTGAGCATTGAAGTCTCCCAGCAGAACGAGGGAGTCCCCAGAAGATATGCCCTCTAGCATCCCCTCCAGGGACTCCAAAAAGGGTGGGTACTCCGAACTGCTGTTCGGTGCATACGCACAAACAACAGTTAGGACCCGTCCCTCCACCCGAAGGCGGAGGGAGGCTACCCTCTCGTTTACCGGGGTAAACCCCAATGTATAGGCTCCAAGTCGGGGGGGCAATAAGTATACCCACACCCGCTCGGCCCCTCTCACCGGGGGCAAATCCAGAGTGGTACAGAGTCCAGCCCCTCTCAAGGAGATTGGTTCCAGAGTCCAAGCTGTGCGTCGAGGTGAGTCCGACTATATCTAGCTGGAACCTCTCAACCTCGCGCACTAGCTCAGGCTCCTTCCCCCTCAGAGAGGTGACATTCCGCATCCCAAGAACCAGCTTCTGTAGCCGAGGATCGGACTGCCAAGGTCCCCGCCTTCGGCCACCACCCAACTCACACTGCACCTGACCTCCTTGGCCCCTCTCATAGGTGGTGAGCCCATGGGAAGGGGGACCCACGTTGCCTCTTCGGGCTGTGCCCGGCCGAGCCCCATGGGTGCAGGCCCGGCCACCAGGCGTTCGCCATCGAGCCCCACCTCCAGGCCTGGCTCCAGAGGGGAGCCCCGGTGACCCGTGTCCAGGCAAGGGAAAACGCTGTCCAAAGTTTTCATTCATCATAGGAGGTTTGAACCACTCTTCGTCTCATCCCTCATCTAGGACCAGTTTGCCTTGGGTGACCCTATCAGGGGCATAAAGCCCTGGACAACAGAGCTCCTAGGATCACTGGGACACGCAAACCCCTCCACCACGATATGGTGGCGGTTAAAGGAGGGGAATAACATTGGTAATTAACAAATTTATTTTATAAATACTACATTTTAGTTTTTTTCCCTTGCACTCAGTGAGCGAAGCCACTGGGTGATCAGCTAGTTTAATATATCATTTAAATGTTTTGAGGAAACTCAACTTAATCATTGTATTTGAAATGTTCCACTTTCCATCATATTCTCATTTTTTTATATAGAAAAATGCTACAGCACTTTGAGGCGACCCATTTATTAATATTTTGTGACTTTTCACATCTTACTATTTTGGAGCAGTCATCCTTATTATCGTGAATCATATCAATTATTTGGTCCCCATTGAACAATAATTTTAGGTTTCTGAGTAATTGTTAGTGTGAAGCATTAATGTTTTTAGTTGCATGTTAGTTTTCTTTATTTATAAGATGCTGTTTTGAAATTCACATGACCTACATTGTTGCACAAATGACAGAGAAGTTAAAATATGCATTATCCCTCATAAGATGCAAAAAACTATTTATCTTTATAGCAATAGCATTACTTCCAAGTAGGCCCTAGCATTAGGATTTTGTGTTCTGGTTTCGACCTTTTTCTGATTTTTGATTTTTTTTGTCTTGCCTTTTAGTTGTTTTGCTCTCATTTTGGCTGCTCCGGCATTCTGACCCTTGCTTGTCTTTTGACTGATTTCTTGTATCTCAGTCATTTGTTGGCTGTTTTGTTGATTACAATAGTCATTGTCATAACATTGTGTTTCTGCTTTTGGAGTGTACATGGGACTTTCAAAAAGTTTTCACACTTTTTTTTAACTTTGTTTATTAAGAATTTCAAAAACCAATTATATCACTTTTCTACATAGACACCTTCATTTGGGATGCAATTTTCCCAGCATTGTGCCAATTTTTTAAGGCCCAATTACTACTCCTCCCGCCTTCACCATTTCCAACGAGAATATAAAAGTGCAGAAACTTTTTGAACATCCCTCGTATTATGTTTAGATATAATTATATCTCTTCTAATGTTCTTTACTGGTTGTTGATAGATCATCATTTTATGTTACTTTTGTATACAAGTATTCAGCTGACATTTTATAATCACTGCTACTGGTAGCCTAATATATTGAGACATTCTCATGATTTTTACTGGAGGCTGTCTCCTGCCTCAGTTTCCCTCCAATGGTACACTGCTCCCCCAATATTCTAAGCTCCTTCCATGCAGCTCCAATGGAACTGAACTCACTTGTCTCAACTCAGTTAGCCGATCCAAGTCAGGATCCTCCTTGAGATCACCCATGGTCATGCACCCAGGTCACTGGATTTAAAATGAGAAGCTGGTCTCATTAATTCTGCTCTTTAAGTGCTTGATCATCTCTCACTCTCTCTCACATAAACATAAATAAGCACACACACATAAGCTCACCAACCCACTGCACAACTTCTCAATATGGCTCTTCTGACAGCATGATTCAATGTGGCTCCACCAAAGTTTTCATGCCAAACTGACTGACTGACTGAAAAGTAGAAAAAATTAACATGAAATCACCTACATCAGAATTCAACATTTGTAATCTACTGATTTCACATATACACTTACATCAGGTTTAAATTCCGGTAAGGAATCCTTTTTATGTTCATTTTTGGAAATGAAGACTGGGAAGGTTAGACATTTCCTATGATCTTTCATCAAAATCAGAATCCTGTACAATAATTACAGGAGATATAATTTCTAACGGGTCAAACAAGAAAAAAAAACTTCTTACAGCTCCTGTATGTGATGAAGTCCCTTCTGAAAGTGCTTTACAAATATAACACTGTAGGACAAAATATATAACATGACCCAAAGCAGCTTTGACGCCTTGGTCTCGGAGTGAGTCAGCAATGGTTTATAGTCTAGTATCTTATCCAGTAGATTGTCTACTTATAGCATGCTCCTTGCCTTCTTCTTGCAGAGACAGTCAGAAAGAGACATATATGGATATATTGATTTAAATAACGCACCACAGGCATTAGAAGACTTCCCACTGTATGCAAAAGTAATTAGAAAGAAGGGTAAAAGCAACATGGCACCTATTAGTAAAACTACAGATTACACTGATAAAGTGGTAAGCCAGTTATAAAGAAAGGTTATGTTTTTTAAAAGAATACTAATGTGAAAATTGTAATTAAGGGACAGAGTTAGTCCTTAAGCACAGTGTACTACATCCCTTTGGGTGGTCTTTTCCTTTAGAAGGTCCATATCCTTAAAATAACAAACAGAGATTAGATTGCCTGGAGGTGAGTTCAGAAAACAGATGTGACAATAAAGGCTACATATCGATGTTGTTACATATTCCTTCATGATTGGTTTCTTATAACATAACTGAGCATGTTCCACATTTTAATTCTGGTGGCCTTGCATACTTAGACAAACATAGCATGGCTTGTACTATAGTATTATTGAAAGGAGCAGAGATGGGCAACTTAAGTCACATGTATATTAATTTTAATTTTGTGACTTTACAAAAAAAGATTTGACTTTAGACTTGCTTACTTGTGGCATGCAACTTAACTGGGACGTAAGATAAAATGACTTACAAAGTCTCACGTTATTACACCATCATTGTTATTTTTAGTTTGCATTCTTTTAATTTACATTCCATTAATATACTTTTCACACTCCATACTTGCATAAGTCATCAGGACTAATCAGTATGTTGGAGGGCAATAGCAATGGAAGGATCAGCGCAGGGGATTTATCGATTTGGAATATTTTCAATTTACTGTAGACTACACTGCAAAGAATGGAATGGCCTTCTGCATGATCTAAGGGTCAAAAATAACTGACATGACAACAGTATCTTTAAACTTTTTCAATTCAATATTCATAAAGACAGTTACACTAGCTAGACAGTTGACCCCAAATAATGTGATTGATGTGTCACTGTTCCAGCTAATGTACCTCTTCAGTTGTGGAACCTTCTGTCCATCTTCCCAGCTGCATGTCAGTTCCACTGATTCAATGGTAATGCCGCCCCTATCTAACTAGTACCCACAATCTCCCATGCCAAATAAGTCACCACATTGTGGGCAACTGAAACACAGTCTACTCATTTTCCCATCTTTGTGAACTACTGATCCAAGTGAGTCTCTGTCCTGCTGCCAAGCTGCACAAAAGGATCCTGCAGAGGAGAGCATCATGAGTGCATTATCATATACAGTAACTGATGTCCTGTTAGTGTTTTATTTCAGCAAGAGCTTCTTTCCTGGCTAGGATTCAAATGCCATTTTTATGTCTTTTTTGTTCATTTTTGATTCCTCTGTTATATTAATATTGTTGGCCATTAAGTTTCTATGTATCTATGTATCTTCTTTTATGTTCCATGTGTTTTGTGGGTGGTTCCCCAAGTGGCTCAGCTACCAGCTCTCTGACCTCTAAATACCAAGAAAACCCACAGTCCCTTGCGGTTCATTGTAAATACAATTGTGGTGTGGTGATTTCCTCTAATGTTGTATTGTTCTTTGTGATCTACTGGATTTTTGTAATCTTTGGACTATTTTTTGACTACTCTTTCTGGATTGTGTATTTGGACATTGGTTTGCTTATTTTGAAGGCATTGCCTTTTATGCCTTTTTTCTCAGTCTGAGCTTATTTTTATTAACAGAGCTATTTTGTTAAAATAAATCTTTTTATTTATAAAGATTCTAAATTGCCCTTTTCATTACTAGCCGGGGTCTGATGGTTTTTCCCTCTCTAGTGAGGGACTCATTGTGCTTTGGGACTCTCAAGTTTAAAACAGTGAGTAGTGTTGCAAGGCTACTGGTGTTTTGGCCAACATCAAGGCCCTGTTTGTAGCTCACAGCTGTTAGTCTTTTCAAAGGGCTGAGACATTGCAGTATGCTATACTAGGAATTTGATAATGTTTAGATGGCTAAGATGTTTAGATGCTTAACGTAAACTAAGTGATATCATAGTTAAGATTGCTTTAACTGTTTAATTCGCTGGCAACACGCCAGTGTGGAGAGCTCGCATTCACAGCCCTCAGGCTGTGTCATTGTATTGTGGTTACTTTGATTTCTTTCATGGGAGATGAGAAGAAATTGACTACTAGAAATAAACATCACACAAGCTAAACATGGCCAAATCATGTCATGTCATTACATTTTTGTGGTGTTAGGTGTATTATTTTATTTAACATCTTTTATGACTACATTCAGTATTTCTATATACTTTTGTTTAGTAAAGATGACAATGGGGAACAGGACCTGAGTGAGGATAAAGTGGATTTGGACTACGGATGGATGGATACACTGATGTGACACAACTTTTCAGAATTAATTTTCTTTAAATACTGTGTGTATTAGACACAGTGCACTTATGAGGAAACTATGGAAAATCTTAGTATATATTCAAATTACTTCAAAGCAAAACAATAATTTTATATACCAGCACTGTTACTTCTTGTTAAATATTGTTTGCTCGGAGAAAGCCTGTTCATAGCTTAGATGTTAGTATGCTTCAGATTAAGGCTGGCACTTGAAATATTGCTGCCTGAGGCAGTGCCCATTAATCGCTCATGCCTATGCCCATCCCTGGGATCACTTCATAATAGGCATGACATGATACATTTAATTCATATATATTGTGTATTACTATGCACTCTTCATGATATAGTGCATTCCCTGAACAACAGACGAATAAAATAAATAATTATTTTACTTTTGGAAAAAAATGCAAAACAAAAACAGAAAATTAATTTTAAAACAATAAAACACAAATAGGCATCAAAAACAATTCAAATGTTTAATGTGAAAATGAATAAAAAACTAAAATTATCTGTTACACTTGTCTGAGTATCTTTGCATGTTTCATACTTAGTCCTTCAAGGTTAAAGGAGCAGTGAAAACTCATGAGACTTTTACCAGACAGCATTTATGACAGATTCCAGAAATTAACAAAATTTTTCAAAATAGCATAATCATAATGTATACGATGCAATTGCATGGGCAACAACCTACCATAAACACTGGGTATGAGGAGAACAAAAATGTGCAGATAATAATCCAGCAATAATAGCACAAATAATGGTAACACTTTAGTTTAGCTACTGCAAAAATGCATTTATTGCAATTTTACTCTTGTGTAACACAACCTTAAGAAAGGCTTTTGTGGTGTTGATGACACTTACAAAGCAATAGTAAACTGGTTATTCATCCCTGTGCAATTAGGCATTTGATATGCTGGTAAACGTATGGATGAATATGAAGGCCATATATTGAAGTATGCAATATTAAGAGAAACATGATTCACATAATACAGTTCTGACCAGTGGCAGCTGGTGAAAAACATTTTGGGTTGGGGGCACAGTTTTTGGGGGGATAAACTGAGCAGCACGTATTTGTTATATAGTGCCTTTCACATCTATTGTACCTATTATATAGTGCCTTTCACATCTATCTATCTATTATATAGTGCCTTTCATATCTTTCTGTCTGGTCATTTCACATGCTCCCGTGCTCCCCATCATAGAGCCAATGCATGTCTTGGACTGTTCCAGTACCAGACCCAAAGGCCACATTCAGGCTGAAATGTATTACAGTGATCCCTCGCTATATCGCGCTTCGCCTTTCGCAGCTTCACTCCATCGCGGATTTTATATGTAAGCATATTTAAATATATATCGCGGATTTTTTGCTGGTTCGCGGATTTCTGCGGACAATGGGTCTTTTAATTTCTGGTACATGCTTCCTCAGTTGGTTTGCCCAGTTGATTTCATACAAGGGACGCTATTGGCAGATGGCTGAGAAGCTAGATTGCTTACTGTTCTCTCTCTCTTGCGCTGACTTTCTCTGATCCTGACGTATGGGGATTGAGCAGGGGGGCTGTTCGCACACCTAGACGATACGGACGCTCGTCTAAAAATGCTGAAAGATTATCTTCACGTTACTATCTTTTGTGCAGCTGCTTCCTGAAACGACATGCTGCACGGTGCTTCACATACTTAAAAGCTCGAAGGGCACGTATTGATTTTTGACTGAAAAACAAACTCTGTCTCTCTCTATCTCTCTCTCTCTCTCTCTCCCTGCTCCTGACGGAGGGGGTGTGAGCTGCCGCCTTCAACAGCTTTGTGCTGCGGTGCTTCGCATACTTAAAAGCCAAACAGCCCTATTGATTTGTTTGCTACAGATTGTTTTCTCTATCTATGTGACATTCTGTGCTCCTGACACGCACTCCTTTGAAGAGGAAGATATGTTTGCATTCTTTTAATTGTGAGATGGAACTGTCATCTCTGTCTTGTCATGGAGCACAGTTTAAACTTTTGAAAAAGAGACAAATGTTTGTTTGCAGTGTTTGAATAACGTTCCTGTCTCTCTACAACCTCCTGTGTTTCTGCGCAAATCTGTGACCCAAGCATGACAATATAAAAATAACCATATAAACATATGGTTTCTATGGAACGCAACCCCCGCGATGGAGGAGGGATTACTGTATACCCTTTCCACCATGCTGCCCAATCTGATGCCAGCTTTCAATCCGTGACATCCACAGTCCCCTTATTCTTGCAATAACTTACCCTATACAATCATTAATCCTCTGATTTTTCTCAAGTCTTTCATCCCAATTTATCATTTACCACACCCACAGCGATACGCAACCCCGCCTCCCACGGCCAGCGAGCTGCCGTCCATTACTGTATATGGACAAAAAAGAGGTTCCAGTTATGACCGTTACGCTTTGAATTTTGAAATGAAACCTCCTAACTTTTGTAAATAAGCTGTAAGGAATGAGCCTTCCACCTACACGGGAAGTTGGAGAATTAGTGATGAGTGAGTGAGTGAGTGAGTGAGTGAGTGAGTGAGTGAGTGAGTGAGTGAGTGAGTGAGTGAGTGAGTGAGTGAGTGAGTGAGTGAGTGAGTGAGTGAGTGAGTGAGGGCTTTGCCTTTTATTAGTATAGATTAGTTTAAGGTATCTGATTATAATTAACCTGTAACAATATAATGGTCCACGGAATAGCCAAACTATTCCAAATACCATAGCTGCTTTAGCGTTGTTACTCTCACTTGAACCTTCTTCTTCTTCTTCTTTTAGCTGCTCCCGTTAGGAGTTGCCGCAGCGGATCATATTTTTCCATATTACTCTCACTGCACCACTAGGAGTATTTACAGTATATCACTGTATCTGAGTGTGGAATCACAGCACTACAGCAGCTGATCGGAAAGAGAATTATCGGTATACAGCATCAAGCACACGCTGCCTCAGCCATGCTGCCTATTTGAACTGCTCTCATATGGCAAACGCTTCAGAGCATTTCCTGTACGGACCTCGCGGTTCAGAAACAGTTTCATCCCAAGAACTATAAACACAATCAATCAGTCCATCAAGTGCTCCTTGTAGAACTGCTCGTACTTATAAGTACAATTACCTTTCAATACAGTTATAATATTGCACAACCTGTGCCACTTTATAAAGCGCGTATTTACATGATGACGATATCATTTTTAAGATGAAATGCAGCAAAATATGTTTATTACATTCATTTAAATAATCTATATTGTTAATAATTAAACATGTGAAGACACGGTGTCGTAGCACTAGCAAGGAGCTGGCGGTTCAGGGATTGTTCCTGCCTTGCTCTGTATTCTTGCTGGGGCTGGGGTAACACTGGAAGGATAGGTAGATAGAATAATTAAACGTACTACGAAGATATTTCAATGTTCCTTAAGTTTTGAAGCATCAGAGTTCTAAGCTTACTTAACTGATTGTGTGGCGACTGGGTACTTGGAGAAAGAAAAGGAAGGACAGGAATTGGGGGTTAGTATGTTTGAAAGAGACAGTACTGCTGCAATAAATTATTTCTTTGAAAGTCATGCACGGCACAGCAAGCAACTTGCGGGAGGCAGGAATAATCTCTGGACGGGGCGCCAGTTTGTCACTATCACTGTGCCACTGTGTTCCCATGTTTAATACATGCTTTAATTGATATGATATGAATACTGAAATGATATCAATTATACATCTCAGTATTTAAATTATTCAGAGAACTGTAATATCACAAATGTAATGGATTCTGTGTTCTGTTGGAGGAAGAGAAAGCCCGTTTAAGAAGCATGTAGTGATTCAAACACATAGAGCACATAGAAGAGCACATACAAGACAAAGCATTTAATGTGTTACTTTAGTTACGATGGGATTTGAGAACCTAGTAAATTAAACGATTGTATTTGCTCCACTTGGTATTCACTGAAATTCTTCTGTTTTCCCCTGTGCTTTTGCCATTGCCCTTTCACAGAACGCTGAGCTTAAGGGCTATTTATATTGATTTGCATATTTAAAGAGGCGTAATTCTGGGAGGAGTTGGTGAGTGGCAGCAGGTACGTGCATGTGCGTTACTTTTCACGCAGACCGAGATTTATTGAGCGGAAGAATGTGGAAGTTGGCGCACGCACAGATTTATATATCTGGGTTTTTTTGTGCATATGAACATTTCTGCTTTTGTCCGTACGCCATGTTTTAGTGTGAATTCTATGCACAGTGTTATGCTTGAAGCCCCTGGTGATTTGATGAGGAGATGGTACTAAAGTGAAAATTCTTTACACTATAAAGAAATATTTAAGTGCTGTATAAAATTTGATATTGTCTCTGTTAGACATCACATTTCCAATTGTTAGTTTTATTGCACTGATTTTGTTCAGTGTTTATTAGAATTTCATTTTCTTTCTGTTTGTGTTACTTTGCAAAAATAAATGTTTTGTCAAAGGAGGAGACCAGAACGATAGCAATTATATTGTAGTATAATAAAGAGCCATTTCACATTGTTAGAATAGTTATATTAAAACCTGTTGTGTTAAATTGGTTACAAGCAAATTTACTTATAGCATTTTATGAATGCAGTAAATATACCGCACATTGTTAATGAACCTAATACACATAGCTGTATATAAATGTGTATTTTGTCAGTGAAGGTATTACTGTGATATTGTAATATGAGATTGTGTTAAAAGATCAAACGAGCATAAACAATTTAAATTGTTCGATTGTGAATGTAAAGAAACTATTCTAGTTTTGAGTCAGGGGTGTTGTGGCCATGTTTTGTGAATGGGACTGAACTAAAGGCCATTATTTACAGTGATATTATTGATACCTGAAGTATGTTCTTTTAAACAAGAATAAATCCTCCTGTGTGAAGCCGATGCCAGCTCAATGCGTGTGCTCTCTCTATTCTTATCGCAGTTCCTAAATTCCGGCTGGACGGAAGAACAGCAGCTCTCCGACTCTGAATGTTGCAGGGGTAACATGCTCATCTGTCCAAAGTGGTGGGACTATAAGAGAAGCCAGTAAAATAGGAGCTCCGAGATCAGCATTCACAGGCATGGCACTTATTGAGCACTTTGGAGGGATCTCCAAGCTGCTTTGCCCTTTTACCCACCCCCTCTGCCCACCCCCTCTGCCTCAGAGGCAACTCATATGCCTGCTATCCACCAGCACTGTGAAGCTCACAAGTGAACACACACAGAGCATATGGACTATAGCAACCAGGAGGCACAATTGAAGTTCTGTAAGTGCTTTTATCGCCAGTTTCTCCAGGTAGACCTGTCTGAGATAACCTGCAGAGCTTGTCTCGCTCATGTTCAGATGTAGGTGCACTGCACTGTTATTTCTATGGCACACTTGAGTATCTCTTATGGCACACCACCAAAAAACACTGCTCTAGATGACTGTGACTATTTCATGCCTCCTGCATTTTTTAGAAAGGTGTTTTAGGTCTCGTACCACTGTCATTGTCCACAATGCTTTGACACTTTGAAACAGCAAATGGAGAAAGGAAAAAAGGCATTACATTCAGTTAGCCAATTCCATTTGTCATAACAAGAGCAGAAAATGTCAGTGTGTAAGCTCATCCTCGATTGCTTGCCTGCTTCTGGATTCTTAGTCAGGTCGGTCTGGTCCAAGCTCCTTTATGTTCTTTTTTTTTTTCTTCAAGTGAACAATTTATGAATGGATATTTCATTAAAAAAATAACCGAATTTTCTTTGATTTCTGAAGTTCCACTTAAAGTTGCCATCTCCGTATAGTCACACTCGCACTTCTGTAGTTACGTTAAAGGCAGTTGATTAAAAGATAAAAAAAAACCTAAAACAAAAATAATTCACTGCCAATAAATATGGGAGTGTCTGGGGCACAAAGAGCTGCGTCCTCGAAAAAATTTCAAAGCAACCAATTAAAGGGCAGCCTCAGTACACCTGCTTGCCAAAAGATCAATGACTTACTTATACTCTCATTTGGCCGGCGCCCTTCACTCAGGAAATATATGTATTCACAGAGCAAATACAAGTCAGATTCAATTTTTAATGGATATTTACATGCGCGGACATCAGGCATGTTGTGCAAATAAAAAAATTTATTTCATGATTTTTTCGCATTAACTAATTAATTTAGGTACAGTTTTTAAAATATTTTTCAGGTGGTGCTCCAGGACCCCGTATTACAAACTGCCACTGCTTCTGACCATTCCAAAATGAAGTTAATTTACTAGTTCACTTTGCACAGAGGAATAACCAGTTCACTGAAGCTTTGTAAATGTCAATGCAATGCAATACCTAAAGTAAAGTGTTGCCAAAATAATAATTTGCAATCTGATGTAGAATAGGAAACACAAATATGCCAAAGTAAAATGAAAACAAGACTGCAACTGTAGAATTTAAATGCACTGCTAAGGACAGATTTAATTCACAGCATAGGCACCTGTTGAATGGGCTTACATTAAAATGTGCATTAAAGCTCCTCAAATCCCATCCTCTGTTATTCATCACCATCAATGACTTGACCATACTTTTACATTTGCTCCTTCTCCTGCCAAGCTAAAGAAGCTCTCCATAGCTAGACAAATACTGCATTTTTTGCATAAATTAGCAATGATAGAGTAAAAAGACATCATGGATAAATGTCAGAGACAAAAGTTATACTTCCATTTCACCGAATTTGTGATGACAATAGGCTAGTCAGTTTAGTTCAAGGGATGAAATGCAATTTATACAATTACAGTTTATGGGTTTGCTAAGTAAAAAAGAGCATAAAGATACTGTCACTATTACTGTAAACGACCTTGCCTGATGGTGGGTTAATGTGTTTTCTGAAAAGTCACACATCAGATGCGTAACTTTCTGAGAGACTCATTCGACAGTGATGATTCCACTACAAGCATCTTTAAGCACTTGCCATTGTGTGCTGACCAATTCACAGACGTCCCTAGTGGTAAAATATCTGAAGTCAGCATACTGTATACCTGCTGCTCATGTTTATAAGGTCGGATTTGTCTAATGAATTGATTTTTATTAATTTTAAAGATTCATGACAGATATCAGGAAAATGAGCGCCTAAACTATGGACTGGCCTGTGGCTTCAAAATGTACATGTATCTTTTTGAGTCATGGGCACTTGCAATGGTGCAAACTGCATTATGGCAAATTTGAAACTTTTAAAATGAAAACAATTCTTACCATTATTAAAAGTAATATATAAATAAATAAAACACTGGATGTCTTAAGGTTCATACATAACTTTTTTGTATTGTTATTTTGTAATGCTAAAAAAATTATTGCATGATGCCCAGCCCTACATCAGACATTATCATAACTAAATGTAATGCTAGTGGTGAAACTGTAAGTGCTTTTTAAACCCAAGTTTTCTCAACTGTGACACTGGATTACATCCAGTGACTCGACTTGACCTGCTTGAATGTAATCATCATAACTTGAGACTTTACCTGAAACTTGAAGGTCAGGACTTGAAGCTTACTTGAGACTTTCATATGCAGGATTTAGTCCCATCTCTGCCTAGGAATCAGGCTTTGATTTTCCATCCATCCATCCATTTTCCAACCCGCTGAATCCGAATACAGGGTCACGGGGGTCTGCTGGAGCCAATCCCAGCCAACACAGGGCACAAGGCAGGAACCAATTCCGGGCAGGGTGCCAACCCACCGCAGGCTTTGATTTTCAAAGACGAATTATTTCATGCTATGCACAACCTTACCTTTAATTAATCCCATTACTATTTGTGGGAAACAACTGCCAGATGATTCAGCAGATTATTTCTAAATAAATAAGAAAGAACAAAGTACTCATTACCTTACTTGTTCAGTGTGAAAGTGTGTTAAAATCCAAACTGTAGAAATTCTACGTACAGTATGTGCTTCATCAGTTGTTTGAACCTCACTACACTTGAACCAAAACTTGACTCCAGGCTGGGGCCAAATGATGCTGATATGTTGAAGTGACTAACAGGACAGTGACCCCTTTCCTAGCTTTTTTAGTGAAACAGTGGGACACAGAGATGAAAATACATAATTTATGGATGTCCAAATATCCCATTTGCCATAATACTCTCAATATATTGATAATAATAAATGTCTGGTCAAGTAATTGATTTATTGTTATAGAACTATAGCACAATTATAATATACTGTACATAACAATGTGGGCCCAGACATTGTATATGGCTTACTTAGCACTTTTCTGGAGTGATCATCTTTCCAAGGTGTTTCGAATGTCAAAGACTGTAACTGCTTTTATATATAAAATATAGGTAACAAAATAATTGAAAAATATTTCCCATCTCTTGCTTTATGTGTACTTTCCACTCTTTTCCTCTGTATTCGTGCGTGTCTGAATGTCTGTTCACTGGCACTTCTTTTCTTAAGCAAATTCCTGTAAAGCCTGCTTTTCAGACTATATCTTCATTTTTGAGGTGCCTTTCTCGACTCCTGTCTGGATTTATACTTTCAGTCTTGGAAGGGGAGTCTCTCAGCATGCACCTTTACTCCTCCTTGTTCATCAAACACTCGCATTTCCTCTTTCTTCACATAACCAACGCTAAACTGACCAATCACACCAAAGACAAACTGGCCAATCAGATTGCACTGAGGCGCTGGACACACAGACCTTAGCGTTTTATCATGTAGTGCATATATATATAGTGTATAAGTGCCTAAATCATAGTTACTCAGTGAGACAGAGACATGGTCTAAAGTGACAGCCTTATGTTTTAAATGGCAATGCCATAGCCACTAATCCACAATGCTGACCCCAATCATGCACTTGTTTTACTTTTCTAGCAGAATCAGTTGGATAAAGAAGACAGTGACTGTGATTCCAAAGCTTTAAATAATATGCCGTACACATCAGGAAACTTCCCACTGTATGCAAAGGTTATGGGCAAACATGGTAAAAGGGATGTGGCCCCTGTGACACAAGAGAGCGCTGTCACTCCTCTAACCCGACAGACAGATGTGCAGGACACCAGGTAAAATTACTAAAAGGCATTTTAATTCCTTTTTCTTTCTTATAAATAGTGCCTCTAAGCACCCCAACCACCATACACAGGCAAGTAATAATAATAAATACAATAATTATATGCAATTCTCTCCTCCACACCTCCCAGCAAGCTCTGTCTTCTAACTCCCAACTCCAGCTCACTTGCTGGGTATGCAACAGTCCTTTATATGGTCCTTGATGGAGAACTTGCATTTTCTTCATCCCAGAAGTACATCGGGACATCCGTTTCCATGACTTTGGAGTATAGACTCCCAGGTCTCCCCGCAGCATCTCTTGGCAGCACCCACGGTACCCAGCAAGGCTGTAAAGCTGATCTCCAAGGCACTGCTATGCTGCAGGGAAGCCGCCATCTAGCGTCCTGGGGGAGACAGTGTCCCAAAGCAGCTGCCTTCTCCCATCCTTCCATTCTTTGGGCATCCTGGATGGGTTGAGCTGCAGGCCATCCATCACATCCCATTTCAAAGAATGTCTGAAAATGCAGAAGCTGTTGAAAGTCACTCATCTAATGAGGTATGCTGGTCACTGAAACCAAATGCTAACCCCTTTTCTTAGGTTATTCTGTTGTTTTTCTGTCATAATAACTGAAACAAAATGGTTATGGTATTTAATGGGTTCACATGTGTGGATTAATGAATGTCATGATGAGTCTTCTGTGGACATCAGAATCCTGCTTTTGAATTAATAATGATGTTATTTCTAAGCAATAACTATACTGTTTATCTTTTTCTCACAGAGGTCAAAGGAAAGGGATATAAAGAATACATCATTTGCATCTCCGGAGTCTGCATCTATGTTATACAAAAAATGACTGTGAATAAAAATGCAAGTAACAATACCATTTGCCTAATGTGATAGCGGGTTGCCACATTTGCTTCAATATTTGACTGCTGTCATCCAAAATCATTCAGAGAGACTACATCTTGATTAATGGCAAACAAAAGTACTCTGCTTTAAAATTTTTCAAAAAACAGCAGCATGAGGGAGTCTAAAAGGGCATAAAATGTAATTAATTGCTACACGCTTTGGTTAAGCTGTGGACGTAATTGTAATTGACTTGCGCTAATTTTGCGCTAATGTTATAAGTAGAACACATCTTGGTGTTATCAAAAAGGCTCATCAAAACCTTGCTTTCCCTCAGAGGTTTTAAGGATGATATGTTCATCTCTGCTCACTTGATTCTGTCCTGGCTGCATAACAGGAGCCTTGTGGCACACAGCTACTCTCACTCTAAGATGTTTATAATCACCACTGCCTTAGAATAGCACACAGTATTATGAAAAACCCCAGTCATCATTCACAACTAGTTTTCTGCCTTCTTCATTCTCCCAAATCATACAGAGCCATTAGCACTTGCACCAGCAAATTTAGGGACAACAGTTATTACCTTCAGGTCAAAAGGCCTGAAACAGAAGCTTATTCTTAAATTTTACTGATTAGATCCTGCCATATTTTTAAAAAGTTTTGAACAGATCCTCTGAGTGAGAATTAATTTTTTTCCAATTTCAAATAGTATAGAAAATCAGTTACCCATTGATTTAAATGTGGTGTGTTGGGATTCTTCCAATTGAGCAAGATACTGTAGGTAAATGTGCTATTAGCGAGGTAAAGGCAATTACAATTTGATTGACCACGCTTGTGCATATTCATCAATTTGTTTCAATGTTATGGCCTGTATATTTGCCACCTAGTAATAAAATTGAAATTTAGGTAGCTGACCTTTGGATCTAATTTCTTAAAAAAAGATTTGTTAATGTAATTGAGGAGGGTTTGAAATAGGAAAAGAAGCTTTGTAAGGATGTTCATCTTAACAGTGTTGATTCTCCCTGCTAATGTGAAATGGAGAGTGGACCATCTATTCACCTCTTGTTCAATTTTTTCCATGCAGAGTGGAAAATTTGCTTTTTCACTTATCATTCAAATCTCAAACAAAGGGCGCCTATTGTCCTTTCATCTACTGTCTTTTACATTTATTATTTACATGCGTTTTTTTTCCTAAAAACAACACACAGAAGTGTCCTTTTCTTTAAAACACAGATTTCTAGCCCGTTACACCACCAACTGCTTGCAATCAGTGCACATCTTATTTGTGATATTTCACCATTGATTCACACTTTGTTATGCATATCCCTGACAATCATTTCAGATTTTTCAGGTACAAGCATGAATACAGCTGGTTACCTTAAATTTAAGCTTGTAAATGAAAGTGAGAGAAAACTGGTGTAAATTTGAGGTGAATGAGAGTCACTGAAGATAAGAATGAAAATGTATGTAAATGTAAATTAATATAAATGTAAAATGTAAATAAATAAATAAAATTGCAAATTAGGTTTCTGTCTTACTTTATAATCCTGGCACTCTTTCTCCCATAAAATGTTTTTCTCTTATGTGAAAGCTTTACTGAATGTTGTTTGTGTGTAACATTTTGGGATGGAATATTCAATGAAAGGCACTGTAAATCTATACTAATAAAAGGCAAAGCCCTCACTGACTCACTGACTGACTGACTGACTGACTGACTGATTCACTCATCACTAATTCTACAACTTCCCGTGTAGGTAGAAGGCTTCAGGTTTCATTTCGAAATTCTACTCGTAGTGGTCATAACTGGAACCTGTTTTTTGTCCATATAGTCTAATGGAGGAGGCGGAGTCACGTATCACGTCATCACGTATTACGCCTCCTACGTAATCACGTGAAGTGAAAACAAGGAAGAGATTTACAGCACGAGTCAAATGCGGAAATGAAGGTAAATGACGTTAATTGTTGAGTGTCTTTTAATACTGTGTAAGCATACATATTAACAGATGTGCAATTAAACGTGTGCATTTACGGGGTGATTTCTCAGGTTTAAAAGCTCGCCTTTTATTAAAAAGGTAAATGCTGTTTTCATTCTGAAGGGCACAAACCACGTTAGATTTCATGCTGAAGAGTAAGCTCAGCACACAGCTTGGTCATATTACAACCGGAA